>NC_090889.1:36706849-36724349 GCF_036669925.1 Montipora capricornis | reverse complement strand
GAAGTGAGTGATTCTGTCGCTTTGATGAGAACTTGAGCTCGTAACAATGATTCTTCAGTATTAATTCTTTTTTTGCTCTTAGTCTTAAATTAATGCTTTTCATAGCAGTTTTAATTTGCCGGTCATATATGTGCCACTTTCCAGTGCACTTCCACCTTTATTGTAAGGTGCCTTTGTAATCAAATACAGGTCAGTTTTTTGTGTCCTGAAATTCTGCTGTTCAGATGCATGCCGATTTTGATAAGCGCTAAAAAGTGTCCATTTTCCCTGCTTGCAAGCGGGCTCTCCGAGGGACTACGTAGCACCGCAGAGAGCAAGCCCGCTCACAGGCTACAGCTTCACTTGTATCTAGCAATACCGGCAAAACATGCCACCAAAGTGCCCCTCTCACTTCTCAAGACGCAGTCAAGACGACAATAGAGACCTTAAGATCTACGACGTCGACGAAAACGTCACTTCAAAATAGAACTTCGCTCTAGTAAAAGTCTTTCGCGATTATTCCATCACGTTCACTTCGTACAATGCGGGCGAAGTATTCTAAAAATAAATTGGTACGAGCGGTTTCAGACTGAAAATAGAGAATGAAAGATTCTCTGTCACATGCTCACGTTGTCGTCGAGAACAGCAAAAATATGTTCTAAAATTCGTGCCGCACGGGCAGCACGAGAATTTATGCTCTTTTAACCAATGATATCATTGTTTTGTGGCGTTTTCGTCGACGTCGTCGTAGATCTTAAGCTCCCTAATGCTCTTAAGCCATTGCCCCTTAGAAGCCCTTGGACAACCCGGTTGACGAGTAAAATCGTTTGGCATTAGACAGAGTAAAATCTGTTAAGTCTCACTCCCGGGAATCAAGAAGTTCATGGAGAGAGGGGGTGGGGGGACATATTTTTGGACCGGTTATTTTTATTTTCGCCTTGTAAGTGAAGGGTACATTCACAGCCTGGGCCCGTTTGTTCGAAAGCCGATTAACCCTAATCCCAGATTAAAAATTAACCAAGGAAACTATTTCTCTATTCCCAAATGTTGTTCAAAGCTGATAATCAGCAAAACTTTACATTAGAAGAAGTCAATCTTGGAGAACAAAAATAAGCAAAAGAAACTTTCACCAAAAAGTTGAAAATATGAAACTAAAGTTTCCACTAATCCTGGATTAAGTTAATCGGCTTTCGAAAAACCGAGCCCTGATCACTAAACTCAAACCCTCGGTAAAGTGCGGATTGGATAATATTCCTAGCAGACTTCCAAAGCTTTGTAGTCCATACATCTCAAATTCTATGTGATATTATAATTCAAGTATTGGAGACTGGAATATTTCCTGATAATTGGAAAAAGGCAAAAGTACATCCTATTTTTAAGTCAGATGAAAGAAATATTCCAAACAACCATAGACCGATTTCTATTCTACCTGCCATATCAAAAATTATAGAAAGGGTCGTGTATACTCCGCTGTTAGGATATTTCCTACCAGGAAATCTTTTGACAGACTCTCAATCTGGATTTAGACCAAATCATTCAAGCTGCACAGCTTTGATAAGTGCAGTAAACCTTTGGCTTACCAATATGGATGCTGGTAAACTTAATGGTAGTGTCTTTATTAGCCTGAAATGTCAGTCGTCTCCCGCCCTCAGCCTTCCCCGGGGAAGGCTGAGGGCGGGAGACGACTGACATTTCAGGTTATGTCTTTATAGATTAAAGGAAAGCCTTTGACACTGTAGAGCATAACGTGGCGTCGTGGACCAGGAGCCCACGACTAGGAGCGAACAACTCCCATACTAAGCCTATGTCACGGCATTTTTACAAACTGATCTATTTTAAGACTGCCTTTTCCGCGCGAAAAGCAAAGGCAGTTCCGGTCCGATGACGTTATGACGTCAAGTTAATTTTTTGTGATTAGTCATCGGGCTCTTGTGGGAGCCTCATTCCCGAGAAATTCAATGTAAAAGTAAATCGGTCTGTGAAAACGCCGTGACAGGAATATAGGGCTGTTGTTCGCTACTAGTCGTGGGCTGCTGTGAGCAAGGGTGGCACAGTCGGTTAGCGCACGGCCTTGGTGCAAGAGATCCCGAGTTCGATCGCCGGATCTCACATCCTTGTTTGGACTTCTTTCCTTTCAGTGTAGCCTAAGTAGCTTTAAATACCCTTAAAACGGAGCACTGATGGTAAGAGGGGGGTAAAATGAGCGCACCTTCGGCTTCCTGGGAGAATACTCTCTAGAGAGTAAAGGAACTTCCGACGTTAAATAAGGTGTACCTGCTGCGTAGACTCCGTGGCCTTAATTTACAGTAAGTTTCTGAAACAAGTAAAACTAAAGTTCACGTTGGGACGTATAAAAGAGAAATTTCGATCTTCTTCATCAACACAATTCTTGAAAGTTAAACAGTTTTTGAAGTCCAGCCGAATTCCTTCTTCATTGTTGCAACCTCCTTTCAATGAAGCAGCAAAAGTATCATCAAAACGAGGTTGCAATTCCCACTAACCATCACTGAAGAAGGCATGAGTGTGGATTTTGCAAGCTTTGTTGCAACCTCGTTACAAGGACAAAGGAGGCAGAGAAGAGAGACCTTAAGAACGAGGTTGGCTTTGTGGTTGGTTATGAAGAGTACTTCTCTTTTTATAAGAGTTCACGAGTTTCAAAGCCCTATACTAGCTCCGGTGCTCTTTGCTAAATTGGGGAGTTTAAGCAAAGATGACGGGCGCGGCAACAACAACACCACTAAGCAAGAATATCCGTGATTGGTTAAAAAGGGAAAAATAATCCTGTTGCATGTGCAGCACGAGTTTCTGATTGGCAGGCCCCAGCTGTTGAAAAGTCATATACAGCTGTAATTTTATCCGATGTAGGCACACAACTCAGGACGTGCCACTGATTTCTGTAATCCGTGTGGGTTTCAGGGATGCCACAGACAGACGCAGTTTGAGGTCAGAATGATTCAGACACCGCACCCTGCATGATTTCAATGTGGAGTTTGGTTTTATATAAAGTTACCACGCGCTATGAACGTTACAATTTTTGGTTTCTTTTGAGCGTTAAGTTCCACACGCTTTTTTCAGTTGATTTCAATCCACTGATGAAGAGGGAGTACCCTCGAAACGTTTGGTTCAAATTTAAAATTCTCGGGTGCAAATCTTAACTTTGATCCGCATAATTGTGCACCACAGTTTCTTCGAATTTTTCGTATAAAATATCGTCGACCTTAACTGTTGGCGAAGGTCTTCGTACACGCCTTTATTTCAGATACACTTTTAGTGCACAAATTCAGTTCACTGGTACTTGAGTAAACAGTGAAATCTTTTCAAAGATTGAAACTGTCGGATAGAAATTTATTCGCTTGGTAAAGTTATCGGGCTTTCGAACAACTGTGGCCAGACGAAAATTGGATTTAACATTCGTGTCTTGATGTGTGCAAGTTTCAAAAGCCTGGACAGTTTCCGACGTGTTTCGCCTGCTGTCTTTCCTTTTTTATCGAAAAAAGATAAAACGTTTTAATTCACGAAACGTTTAATTATTAAGTTCCTCTTCTCTTGAATACTTTTCTGGACAAGCGGAAGGAAAAGAATGCACGATTAAAGATGGGTGTCCTGTGCCTTCTTTTCTGGGATCGAGGCTCAACAAAGTCGGCACTAGTTTTCGCATCCATGGTCTCGGCCAAGATGGCGAGAAAAACAGACCCGGCTTTTATTCTTGGATTAATTGTCTTTTAAACCTCACTGATTTTTACTTTTGTCGAACAAAGCAATACAACCTCTATTTTTGAGTCTTAAGATACATTTTAAAGCAAATTGCAGGGATCCTTTTGCAACAAAATGCTCGAAAACAATCTCTGAGAATTCCGCACGTGAGCCGAGACCTTGCTTGAAATGTCTGCGAATGATGATGAGAGACCTTATTTCTGGGAGAAATTTAAATCCTTTTGGCACAGTAAAAGGTAAGAGAGTGTAAGCCTTTTTTGTTTCATTGAGGTAAAGACGGAGAAACGCGTTTTGATAAAAATTAATGCGCTTTTCATGCGGACTTTATGGTTCAAATTCTGTTTTTTGCTTCTATCATGTACATTTGCTGCGAAAGTTTGGGGATCGTCAAAAGGAGAAACCGATTAAGTAGAATCGTCGGAATCGGAACAAGCCGATTATGACGCTGAGTCCGTTTCGTCTCGGAGACCAAATTCAGGGAAAAACAAGACTAGTCAGGATTAAGGGCAAATAATTTGCAGACTGGATGTAAAATGTAAGCAGACTGACACCCCAAAAATCCTCCTTAACTTCCTGTCAAATAAAATGCACGCAAATTTTTTAACTTACACTGTATCATCCTGTCACGTAATCGCCTTTCCGAGATAACCATGGTACCATGGTTTTGTTTGCCGTCCCAAGCAAAGCCTGTAAACATCCTCACTTTTCAGAACGTTTGCGAGGAATTGTGGAAATCAAAGTCTGAGTACAGTGCCTACTGTATTTCTTTCTGGACATATTATCCTTATATTGTTAGAGCTGCTTCACAAGAACTTGAGAAAGCAGAAAAAGAAAGTGGATGGGATAGAGTAAAGGCATTATTTGATGTCAGGTTTGTAGAACAACAACTGTGTTTCATGAACTCAAGATCTAAGTTTAGATAGACTTGAATCTTTATCCAGTTAGGCTTACATGTAACTTTTTGAAAACTCTGTCACTGTTTTGCATATACACCTCTTACTAGTCCTCACTGTAAAATATTTGGGACCAAATTTTTTCCCTTTGATTTTTGGCTTAAGTGCAAAGCGCGCAGGCCATAAATCAAGGGGAAAAAGCGAGGATCCATAATTTTACCCTACAGACCTCGACCTTGCTTATTAATAAACATCCTTGTACATAGATTGTACAAGGATGAAATTCAGCATATCCCAGATGTGGTTTTCTGTACTTCATTTGGAGCAGTCGTGGCTCAGTTGGCTAGTGCGCGGCTTTCAATCCTTGGTGACTTAAACGTCTGTTTCAACTTTTCCCTGATCCGTGTAGCTATAGCTTTAAACACCTTTAAAAGCACTGACAGAGGGAGGGGGGTAAAGGGCGCACTGTCGGCTTCCATTGATACCAGCCTCGTAGCTGAAGGAACTACCGAGGTTGAATAAAGTTAGTTTACCTTTCTATTTAGCAAAAAAGGAAAACTTTAAAAAATAATATTAATGAATTTTTTTTCCTGCATGCAAAGTAAAGGCAAAGGTCCAGGAGATGAAATTCAGCATATCCCAGATGTGGTTTTCTATACTTCAGTATTTGCCTTTCTCTTTGGTGGCCAGTTTGGAAGGAGAATTGTCGACGACCACTTTCGCAGACATAATCAGTTGACTGTTTACAATTCAGTTATGCATGCCAAGCGTCAGTATCAGGCATCAGTTGTATTGGGGTTTGTGAAGTATGGATGTCGTTGGGGTTGGCGAGCTGGACTTTTCTCTGGTGTTTACAGGTACATAGATTGTACAGTATGGGACATTATTCAAAAGAGTTAGAAGTTGGGCTGTTTTAATCCATTAAAACTGTAGTAAGCCACCTTAAATGTTATCAGACTAATGTTATGATGCAGGGTGCAGCAGACTGGGGGTTAAAGTAAAGCCACCTTTTGCCTGTACTCAACGACCCCTTCCCCTCCTCCCTTACCTCAAGGAGACTGATGAGCAACAAAGCATGGGACGGTGCAGTATACATTGAAAGGGCGTTAGGCTACTTTAAAAAAGAACGTTTGGGAGTTTTGAATGATACATTTGTGACAAACCTTTTCTTATTTAATAGTTTCCTTCTGGTTGCCTTCAAATCATATCGGAACACAGATGATGCTTTGAACTACGTAGCCAGTGGAGGTAAATAGAAAAAATGTTTTTATAAAAATGCTGCTGTTGTTGTTGTTGTCTTTTTTTTGCAGTATGCATTGTTTTATGTATAATTACTAGGAAAAGAGGTTTTCCTCCATGTACTCTCAGACTGGTTTCCTCCTTTCTTTACAGTGCCCCCAATTGGTGCCCCAGTTCTGAGTACAGTTGACACTAATTGAATAAAAGTTCATGATTATTTTATTTATTTATTACCATAAGCCTCTTTGAGGTAATTTATCTCCACAAGCCAGCCACAATGGACCAACCAGTAGTATAAATTCAGTTACCAGTACCCTTGCTAATAATCAATTTTTGACCCTGCTTGCATGAATTCATACTTATTGCATAATTATAATAATTAATAATAATAATAATAATAATAATAATAATAATAATAATAATAATAATAATAATAATAAATTCATAATTATTGCACTCATACAAGGATTGCCTCAAACGCTTTGTGTAATAGAAGCATAGACAGGGATGTTTAATGGACTGCTTAATTAATCCATTGACACCTCAGGCACCCTAGGATGCTCTCAGTCGACAAGTAAAGACAGTTGTCTGGCGTTAGACAGAGTAAAATCTGTTAAGTGTCACCTTCAGGAGTCAGTGGGTTAATACCCCTCTTTATCATATGGCCAGTATGGCCCCGTGCGTGCTTTCATGGCAAATCTATTGGGAAGATGCCCGTATGAGGGCCGTATGCGTTAGCGCGAGAAGGGCTGAAAAAAGCCGCACGGCCCTACTAGGAACACGTACTGCTCCATGCGATGCAATTTTAGGGGATCTCTTTTTTGTTCAATGGGGCTTTCTTGTTAAACTATTATTTTAATGTTAATGCTTGTTTCACAGCATCAACAGGAGCTTTGTATAATATATTTTCTGGTTGGCGAAAAATGGTGGTTGGTGTCGTAATTGGTGGTGGATTGTGGTAAGCGAAAAAAATGTTAATATGGTTAACAAGCATATTTTACCATTTTCTCCTAGAAAAATCACTTTTTGTGTGCCAAAAAGTTTTGAAGTCAGCAAAAATAGCTGTAAGTTGGACTCACAACCAAGCAGAAAGAGGCATAGGTCTTACTATTCTGTATTAATTTTGACGTTACACATGAATGCAAAGCAGTTTGTGACGTCAAATACAGAATAGACCATGATGCCTCTTCCAGCTCGGCCGCGGGTCAATTTCTGACTTATGTACACTGTAACTTTTTGGCTCACAAAAAGCTAAATTTAGAGGGAAATTGGTAACTAGTATGAATTTGAATTTAATCATATAGCTTTGAAATAAACTGTCTTCAATTACTTCAATTTAGGGAAAAAAGGTAGATGACTTTTTTGAACCCATTGACGAGTAAAATCATCTGGCGTTAGAGTAAAATTCTAAGTCTGGCCGGTTTAGGCCGGTTTGGATGTCAAAGGGTTAAATTAATTGACCCAAATTGAAGAGTAAAATCGTCTGGCGTTAGACAGGGCAAAATCTCAAGGAAGAGTGGTCGTCACACTTAGCTGAAAAATTTAACCCTTCCCTGCCCAAGATTTTACTCCGTCTAACCTCAGGCGATTGTACTTTTCAATGGGGGGCCCTCAGGAGTCAGTGGGTTAAGCAATTGTCTCTTAGAAATCCTTATCTAATCCTAACAATATTTTTAGTGTTTACAGATACTGTTTATTTTTTGGATGTTTCAGTCTGCCAGTTGGAGTAATCGCACATGTTGGAAATGCAATTCTACCAGATGAATATAAACCCAAGAAGCAAGAAAATGCCAAAAAAGCAGAGGAATGGTATGTTCTCAACAAAAGCAATGTGTAATGTCTCTTGATTTATTATTAGATTTCGTGACATTTTTTTTTAATCATGAGGAGACAGCCAACAGAAATGTATTGTTGTGATGGAAAATGGCTTGTGTTATATGTGCGATGAGAGTTGTCGTAATGTAAAAGCTAAGCAGAAGAGACAATGATTGTCTGATGTTCACGTAATAGGAACTGTTATTATAAAAGAGAGACTGTGCTGGTGGGAGTGTGGAGATTCTCAGCCAGAGATTGTTTTTCCTGTTGCAATTTTAATAATATCCCAAGATGATACACTCTTGCCACCCATTACAGTGTCTAGGTCATGTGCACAACCCAATAATGCCTAGAATTTCACACAATTTAGAATTCTGTATCTGCTAGATTCAGGTTCATTCTGCAATCAGTTTTATAAGTCAGACACAATATTCCTGACAGGTGGCTTGCTAATGAAAGATGTGATCTCTTGCTGGTGAAGACACTAGACCAGTACAATGTATTTGTTTGTAAATACTGGACAGACTCCCCACAAAATGTACATGGAACACATTTTTTCCAGTGCTTGGTTCTTGACACAAAACTTTCATTGTCCAACTACATGTACTGGTACAAAAGCAAAGGAAGAAAAAAGTACACGACCCTAAAACAGTACACGTGAATAAGAATTTTAGTATTGCAATTTTTTGACTTTGAGATGGCATCTGGATGCCTCAAAATTTTACTGAACTTGATTTGATGTCTTTTCAATTTACAGAAGGTCCAGTCTTAATTCGTTCCCAGGGTCTGGGAGGACTCAAACCAAGTACAGTTCTCTCTGTTCCATTTCTAATATTACATGTACTTCCAACAGGGAACAACGACTGGAAGTGACAAGCTCCTTTATACAAGCCATGGAAAAAGAACTCAATGAGGATAAAGACGACAGGCAGAGTGAAAATAGATAGCAAGTCATCATTATCATTAACTAAAAGATAAATTATTTTCATTTTTATTATTAAACTTCTGGTGCTCACAAGGTGAATAAGGGAATAACATGACTTTTTGAGGGAATATTGTTTATTTGCGCCCGCAAGTGACACTGCAAGGGCGCAAATAAACAATATTCCCTCAAAAAGTCATGTCATTATCATTATTATCAATAAACAAGGTCAAATGATATCAAGAATGCGAGTTTTAATAATACAAGCTTAGTGAATAACGAATTCAAAGTCACTTCAAATCTTCATGTAAGTGTTGATTGAACAAGCTATTAAAGAATCAACTCAGTCCAGTGAACTTATTTAAAATCACCAAAAAGTGCGTAAAATCGTCTATAAATAATAAGCATATCACAAAGTTGAAGCAAGAACCAATCAGCTGTAGGGCTGATAATGCATTATTAGCCCGCTGTCAGTCTTTTGCGGCCCGCTGAGCGTGTGTTTTGAAGAGGCTGATTTTCTATTTGGCCGCATATATTGATAATAGTGAAGTACAACAGTCTGTCTGATTATTGTTATTATTATTATTGTTGTTTTTTTGAGTTTTAGAGCACAATGTAAAATCGTTTCATGTCCATAAGGTACCATGATTATAATTAAATGTAAATCAATAAAAAAATATTTTAACAGGAGATTTTATATTAAAGTGGTTTTGATCGATAAGGCTTCCTAAACCAGGGTGGTTCAGCGGTTATCACCTGCACCTCCCCCCTCTGTGACCCACATTCAATCCCAGCCTTGGGTTGTATGACTGGGCTGACTTTCAGTCGATCTCAAATCTGCCTGTGACAGTTTTTCTCTGGGTACTCTGGTTTTCCTTTCCTCCCCCCATCGAAATTGACTCTCAATCAATTACATCTGGCTGTGGGAAGGTACCCTCGATAGGGATAACCTCTGGTAGCCTTCCCTTTCACTGAATTAAAATGAAGTTGCTGTTATTATTATTATTATTATTATTATTGTTATTGTTATTATTATTATAATTATTGTTATTATTATTATAATTATTATCATTATTTTTACGATCAGATTTGCTTCTATCGTTGTTCAAAGTTAAGATATATGACCAATGGGTCCCATTAACTAAATTTGATTCACATTTCATTTATGTGTTTGTCTATAGAATGATGTTAAAGTGAAATGACAAAAGAAAGTTACGTTCAAGTTGGAAATTCAGAGGAAAATTATTAAAATGTTATTAAAAGTTGCCAGGGGAGGTCACAGACCTTGGTGAATCGTTCTCCTTAGGGCTTCGAATAACTACTTTTTGGAACTTCCTCTTCAAAGCCAATTCTATCAAATCTGAGGTGTGGGTCTCTGACATGCGCCTTGGTCTTTTCAGTGGGGTTCCACCAGGGGAACGTTTAAATGGCGTACTCTTCAGCTCCGAACGACAACGCTCTCTGATACTTCTAAGGAGTTCTTCGTTTGAATGATTGCGTGGGGTACCTAAGGTAGCCGTTTTAGTTGCTACCCTCCTTTGTTCATTTTCAGAGACCTTTGGCTGTGGAACTACATTTAAGGTGCGTGACGTCAAAACTGGTGGCGGAGGAGGAGGTGGTGGGATGGGCATCTGCACAAGCTTTGGTGTAGCAATAGAATCTACAGTTTGAGTGTTGACTAATTTATCAGCTTCGTTGTTTTGCTCTACTTTGAGGTCTATCTTGTTTCTCTGACAGTACCTTCCAATCTGATTGTACATCTTTGTCAGGTTTCGCTTCAGAATAACCTCGTTGGGTTTATCAAAGCTGAAAGTCCTGAGTGATTCCAGAAGATGAAACAGTTCCTTCATCTGCATCCTCTTCGCTTCCTCATTCTCCTGTTTTTCAAAGAATATTTCAAGTTATTTCCACTTTTCATGGGGAAAAGATTTTTGGTAACAAGCATTACTGAAATTCCCCTGATTGTGTCCCTTAATCAGTGTTGTATGTTCAAGGTAAAATTATATTACGATAATTGTGTGGCAAACTTCATCTGCCATAAATATTTCACTTCCCCTTATTGATTTTTTTTTTCTGAATTTTTGCAAAGAAATGAGAGCTCTTGTCCTCCAATAGTATTACCTGGAATGTACTCGAGGACTTTTCAGCATGTGTGAGTTGAGTTTTTCTCGGCCACACCGTCTGAGAGGTTCTTCTCTAGATAGTGGGGTTTGACCCTCTCATACATGAAAAACCAATATTTGATATCTTGGTTGACTTTATAGATTTTTGACATTGCACTGTACGGAGCCAAGCTTTTGACTCTGTTTGAATTTTAGTGACATTTTACATGCTTAAATTTGATTGGTTGTTTCCCTTATTTGTACAGCACATGTGCTTTGCTTGATAACTTCACGCTGTCATAAAATGGTTTTAGAAATCATATTTTATTTAAGTCTATTGTTCTTAATATATAGCCTGGCACATTGACAAAAGCTTCACCATCATGATCAACGTTATCACAATCTTTAATTATCCTCGGATTTTAGAGTAGCTTGGTGTAGCCTAGTATCTCCAAGTGTTTAGTCCCTCCCAACCATGATATACCACAGACCACAGCACTGGGAACTCCATGCCATACTCTCTGTGGGTTCTTTTAACCCCCCCCCCCCCCTCCCCACTGGGTTATGAACTTGAAGGGTTGTGAGATGAGATGTAAAGCCCCCTAAACTAGTGTTGGTTAGGCTGGAGGTTTGATCTCTCAACCTCCCACACAGTAGTCAGATGCTCAACTAAAGGGGTATTTACATGAGGCCGGGCCGAGCTCAGACCGGCATGAGTTTGTATCGGCCTCCATACATATCTTTTATGCATTTAGATGAGACCGGCCTGACAATGAACTCAGACTGGTCTGACTTTGTCTTGGTTGCTGGACCGAGACAAGAAATAATATTGTCATACCGGTCTAAGTTTGTACCGGTCTCATGTAATTAAATCACAACAAATCTCAGACCAGTTCCAGAAATTTCAAACCTGTATGCGTTTGGGTCAGCCATATATTTATTGGAAAAAACAAAATATCTTTTCATCCTGGTTTCATGTAAAGCTGCAACAATTTCATACCGGTACAAGTTCTTCTGGGTCTCATGTAAATATCCCCTTACTAAGCCAGATTGACGTGACTGCTTATTTTGGTGATAAACAATTATTATTGCCGCACCTCTTCTAGTTGCTGTCGAAAGTTGATGTCCTTTTCTTTAACCAAGGCAAACCATTCTTTCTCTAGAACACAACGTTCATCAGCTGAAGAGAAATTTAAGATACGTAGGTTTCACATCATCGTCACATCTATTCCATATTTTAGTGTCACTCCTATGGGTTCAGATAAATGTAACGTTCCAGGTTATTATTTGCTTCTCAAGAAATTATCTGCTAACATCGAAAGCCTGAGATTGTCTTTGCAACTTTTTGCATAGTTGTGTTTTTTACTAATGGGCCATTCCATTTTTTATCCGCACACCCCCTATTGAGGTACTTTATATTTCATCCCCTTGGAAAAGTAAACTTTTGACCCCCCTAAGAAAAGAAGATCAAAGTGCCGACACACTCCCCCTTCAGAATTTATTCAAAGATCAAAGGTGCCGACACAGTTACCCCCTCAGAAACGGCCTTTAAAGACCCCCTCCCTCCCCCTCAGAAATCCCGGTCCCTCAATAGGGGGGGTGCGGATAAAAAATGGATGGCATAAGTAAACGAATTATTCGTTTACTTATGCTAATTTTACCTTGTGTGTTTACTAGCAAAGATTAATTTATAGTGCATGCTATCTTTTGTTACAAATTAAACTGCGTAAACTCTTTTTGACCCATGGGTTTTTGTTTACACTCCTCTACATTCTTTTCCAACCCTGTTGTTGTATTAATATTGTTATTGTTCTTTGTATTTATTTACATTTGATTTATATTGTAAGTTAGCATGTGGAAATAAAAACTTTAAACTTGTCTGTTGGATTTGTTTTAATCCGATCTTCTGATAAATTTTTAAAGTAAAACCTCAAATGATATCGGGGCATTTCATAATTGGCCATTTAACCTAGTCTGGAACGATTTAAAAGTTCTATAGGCCTAGCACTGGTCAATATATATGCTTAGGGAACCAACCGTGAGGATTCCTACTTTCCGACCTTTTCTGTTCCTTTCACATTAAATTTTTATTTGTTTATTACAATTTTGGCAAGAATACTTAGTATTCGGTGCCTTTTTGAAAAAAAGATTGCTATTGCCTGGAGTTTCTTTGAGTTAAAGATAAATCTTACCTAAATCTTGAGTTTGATCGTAAAGTGTTCGAATCTCGGCGCTCCTTCGTTCGAGAATGTCGTTTCTTGTTTGGAGATCCCGAGTTGTCTCGAGCTCTGCCTGCCAAGAATAACTCGATCCTGAAAATAATTACATAAGCTTGCACTTCAATTGAACATGATTCACCGCTTTTGTTCTCTTTCGCTCATACCTTTCTCCAGGGAGTTCTTTCCGTACAAATTTGAAGCGAATTGAATATTTGAAGCGTCCATATTGGAATGTATTTTGAATTTCCCGGTTCTTGATTCTGATTGGTTGTTCGATATATTTGGTCCCAATCCACGCGGGCATTTGTGCAAGATCACCAGTCATATAAGACAAATTGTAAATAGCCAGTTTGTTTGCCTCCTGCTAGCCTGCGAACGCAGACGTATTTCCGGCGGGAGAGAAACGACCGCCGGAAATACGTCTGCGTTCGCAGGCTAGCCTCCTGCCAGTTGGGATAATTTTGAATTGCTATTCTTGGTTTTCACCCACGTGACCTTAGCCCTTGACAACCGTCGTTAACCGCCATTGTGGAGCCCCTCGAATCGTAAACAGAGACGCGTAGAGAGAGATGTGAGTGAGTTGTAGTGCGATGGTTCTCTGTATAATACCTGGCTGTGGAGTAAAATCTGGAAACAAGGAAGGTATTAGTCTATTCCGTATACCTATCGTTGTTGATAAGAACGGTGAAAGGTAAAAGCAGCCAACAGAAGATCGCTGAAATGCGTGGATTTCACAGATAAGCCGAGACGACACGAAATCGAAAGACTTTGTTTCTGGGAAGCCTGCCTTACTCAGGGACAGATACAACGAACGAAGGACAATTTAAAAGCTTTCGCAGCGATTGACTCACGGTTTAATGTTAGATTTTAACTTTAAGTGTGGGGTTGGACTTATTTTGCTGAAATTGTCTTTACAGGTTTAGCAATTAAAGCTTTTGCGGTGATTGCCAGTAACGGCTTTTGCTGTGAACAGTTGTGTTTTATTCTGTAAAGCTTTCGCAGCGATTTAGCACGCGTTGGTTCAGGGTTTTAGGGTAAAAGGCGAGCGAGTCAGAATTTGTCGAAAGATGGCTTTTTTTCGATAAAGCGTTTCTCGGCCGGGTTTCCACCGATGTCTTCCCAATTCACACCACCGAAGCGCTTGAACCCCTCGAACAAGTGTGCTCAATTTCGACCGATTAAACCACAACGTCGCGGAGAAATTCATCTTCAAAAATTCATCTCAGTAAATATGCCCGATGCAAATGAGGTGCTCCGGTTTTGAATATTTAATGAGGTGAATTTAACCTGAGTATCAGGCGTTTGTGATACTCAGGTTAGCAAATGTCTAACTCGGAGGCGTTTTATTCGATTTCGCTGAAATTCGACAGGCGAATGCGAGGGATGGAGCGCCCAAATTGACTGAGTTTGAAGGAAATCGGACGAATTTCGAAGGAAAAAAGCTTCTCACCTTCTCAAGGTGAAGGACTGAGACTCTAATCGACCAAGTACTTTGACAGAAGAAGAGGGAAATCATCGAAACAAAGGGAATGAGGAGGCCTTTTCTTCTCATCTGGCGGCCATAGCAGTTAGCGAAGGTATTAAAAGAAATCCAACTGGAAACTGATACAGATAAGGTCGACGCCGAGTGTCAAACTTCCGAGTCACCTTGGCCACAAACAACAACAATCTTGCCCGCGATTTCCTTCCCTTGCTTAAACGGACGCAACGAAACCAGAAATCATCTGGTTGTACACTTTCAAAAATTTGAAGGCCTTAAACTGCTTGTTTGTATAGTAGCTTGTCTCTAAAACTAACTAGGAAAGCAAGTCTGAGACTTCTAGAGGAGCCAAACTGATCGCTCCGTATGGCCGCTGGGTCCACACAAACGACAGAAAATCTTCTTCAAGTTCAAATAGCGCCCTCGAACGTGGCTTTCGAGGTTTTTTTTGCGTAGGATGAAAGTACTGGTACTTCGTCGAGTGATTTTGGGTCGCTTTCTTGGGAAATATCCATTGGAAAGATGAATTATTTGAAGACTTCGAACGTGAGCGCTCAAAATGTCATACATTTCCCTATAATCAGGGGCACCAGAATGGCGGAAACCTAATTTGCATAAGGTTATGACGTCAGCTGAAAACCGAGAATTCTGTTCATTTGCGTTTCCCTGAAAAGCCACTATAAGGGAGTGGTCAAAGGGGCACAGTCATGTTAAATGATTTTACTGTTTTTAGGTAAAAACTGGGTAAAAATCTAAATTAGTAATGTAACTCACACGTACAACGTTCCTAACAACTCACTGAGGTGATACAAAATATAACATGGCACAAAGAGCTATTTGTATTTTACTTTTGGCGACTTTCAGAGGACAACGTCTCCAAACTTGAAAAAACAGGCCAAGTTTCAAGCCATTTCCATCCCCTCCATTTTTGGTCTTCATTGATGCAAAGATGTCTTTTTGTGTTTTGAATTTTGACTAAAATAGAGTGACACTGCTCCTTTACCGAGCTTATTTCTTTGGATGTATCGTAACGCTTTGACGCCTAAACTGGCCAGACTTAGTATTTTACTCTGTCTAATGACAGAGTATTTTGCTCTGTCTAACGCCAGATGATTTTACTCGTCAATGGGGAACCCCTAGGAGTCGACAGGTTAATCACTCAGTGAAAAACTCCATTAAACCTGTCACCCCATTGATGAGTAACAATCTGAAGTAAGACAGAGTAAAATCTTAAAGTCACTTTTAGGAAGGAAAAGGTTAAGGAAGGACAAAAGGGTTTTCCACAAGTAACGGGACTGGAAAAGGATAACCCTGCCCATCCTAAAAGTGCCACCAATAGATTTTAATCTCTCAAACTGGATGAATTAACTGGTCAATGGGGAGCCCTTTTGACCGAAGAGAACAAACGAAATGAGACCCATTAAAGGTCTATGGGCCCCCTAAACCTTCAATCAACATAGTTTTAGGTTAGTGGGTCTTCCTGGATTAGCAAAACAATAGCCCATCACCTACCTGTTGAACCTGCCTGTAATGCAAGGGGTAAGAAGGCAACCACAGTTTTGGGTCTGACTCTCTCTACAAGTTTGGAAACATTGTTTACTGTTACCTTTACATGCCACTAAGGAACGAGGCTAGGAAGTTGCAGGTAACATTGTTGATAAGGGGTAGAACATTTGGCCGGTTTACTTGGTTGAGAATTGGACTACCCTGTGGGAGTTCACATGTTTAAACCCTGGATGGACCAAAACATAGCAACACTGCTGCCTAAGAAAATTTTACCAGAGCACTTCGGGCTTCCAACATTTAAGGTTTGTAGGCCGAGTCATTTTTTCAAGAGCCCAGTATTAATCAATTAAAAGTGAGGATGAATCACCTTGTGATAAGTTAGGTGCCCATTTGGGCTACTTGTTCAGAAATTTAGTCGCCCACACTCGCAAGTAAGGCGCCCCAGGCTACTGGGTGACCATTAGACAGCAGCCTTGCATAGGGTCTTAGAATAACTGAGAAGGTGCTGCCTTTGCAAATGGTTTGACTTTCAAATCTTCTTGGATAAGGACTATAAACCATAGAGCCCATCTCCCAACCCTTGCTGTTAATAATATGAGACATTAAAAAACCCACACACTGTTCACAAAGACAACAGGATGGAATCCCCAATGTTGTGGCTGTCCTTTGTGTGGTATATTACTGACCTAGGGGGACCAGCCTAAATGGTTCATATTACGTTCCCATCTAGTCCTTCCCAACTGTGCAACTGCATCGCAAAATGGATTAAATTAAAAGTTAATTAAATTAGAACTTCCTCTCATTTTGACCCCAAAATTCCAGATCATTTTTTTCACAGAGGAGAGCGAGTGCTTACAGGTCTCTGTTTTCTGAGAATTGTACGCAAAAGGAGACAAGAAAGATCTTCAAAGTTCATGCGTGACATCTCACAAGCTACAAATGAAGGCCTTGCTCGAATGCTAGGCTTGATGCTGACAAGTATGCATCTTAAAGATCATTGAGACACACTCTTAAAGTAAACTAACACCCATGCATTATATTTTGTAGAACAAAAAGGAAGCAACTTCAACTTTCTACATCATCTAACCAACCAAAGTACATTATAATCGAAAAAGTTCAGGCTGATGCGAGAAAGATAAATCCTGATTCAAATAGGTACCATAGAACGCCATTCTCATAGTTATTGTTTATAAGGCAATTGGTTACTAAGTATCCTTAAAACCACAGCTTTAATCAATTGTTCTTCGGAGGGACCCATTCTTCGATCTTTGGAAGAGTTGTGCTATAAGGAACGTATTCCATTTTGGATCCGGTTTTGTTCGTTTCGTGTGATTGAATAAACTTTCGTGGCTCTGGAGGAACTGTCGTTGGAGGATCATCCGTAATGTAATGCAGCCAGCGGTGCCATTCAGCTGGAACTTGGCTAGCATCAAACGTATAACGGTCTACGTAGGGATACCAGACAAATCTATGACGTGAGAAGAAGTAGCTTCTGTTTTCATAGTACTTGTTTCCGTATTTATCCGTACCCACAAGACTTCCAAACTGTACGTAGCTCTCCCTTAACATTCTCTTCCACGCGGCCCCCCAGCCTCCGACTGATTTGATGCCATTTAGCCCTTGACGAATCG
>NC_090889.1:36699349-36701849 GCF_036669925.1 Montipora capricornis | reverse complement strand
AGCAACAAGGATAACAAAGATATCTTTAAATTGGCATTTTAGCAGGTGTTTGACAATTTTAATGTGAATCTCCATAAAAACAAAGGATTTCTAACTTCTATTCCGATTCTGCAATATGGTCAATCGAACACACCCTTAAAGAGTTTACTCTGTCTATAAATGCCAGACGATTTTACTCGCCAATGGAGACCACTTCTGGAGGTGAATGGGTCAACACTGTCTACAGTGTAGCTCCGTTCAAAAACCATGTCTCCTTTAATGTTGTGTGTATATTATTTTAATTTTACCATTCTTTGTAAATGCCAGTCGAAAAGTCCCTCATGGAACTGTCATTAATGTAGATAAAGATAAAGATGAAGATGAAGATTTGGGGTTAATAATTATAAATGACTGTTGGAATGTGCATTCAGCAAAATTTGCACCCCATCCTCTGAAGGATCTTTGGTGTTGTCCCTGCCATCCCTCCATCCCTCCAAAAAAATAGAATGTAGGTCTTAAATTTTTTTTGTTTCTAAAGTATTGCTTTTGCCACCTTCTTGCTCAGGAAATCCCCATGGAGGTACTTTGTGAGGGTATGGATTTTTTCTGGTATTACTTAATTTAACATTATTTTGCTTCTTATGCTATCAGGAAAGACGACCCTTCCTTGCAACTGAATGTGATAATTTACAAGAAGCTGAGAAATGGAGGCATCAGGTTTGTCACTTTTCCTACTGATTACCAGTAAGTCTATAACTTAACTCCTTTGAATAGCCATTTTAATTTTAAGACTTCACGAAATACGGTCTGTCATCATAATGGTCATTATTAGTAACAGCATTAGCTTCTTCATCATCATCATCATTCTGAGCTTTTTATTTTTCTGGAAAACTATGTTTATCTCAAAATGGATGTCTTACATGTAGACTGCAAACCAAGCCTCAAGGGTCGTCTGGAAAGCAAAATTGTCCCGGGGATTGACTCCAGACCCTGAGAGGTTTTGCATGCATGCGTAACAACACTAGTCTTGCTTTCAAGCAAGCCTTCCACCCACCTATCCCCAGGCCACCTGAAAAGGCTTTACACTTCTTAAACGACTTTTCTCTTCACAGATTATAAGAGAAGTTGCCAAAAAAGTTGCACAGATTCAAAATGGTAAGTTAACACTGTCCCTGTTTTAACAACCCCCACATCCACTAAAACTATGTCCCCTTTAACCCATTGACTCCTAGAAGTGAGACTTAATAGGATTTACTCTGTCTAACGCCAGGCGATTTTAGTCATCAATGGCGGGGGAGGGGGTATTTCAGGAGTCACTGGGTTAATGAACAGCCTCTACATCCCCTCAAAAATTATGTCCTCTTTAACCCATGCATTGACTCTTAGAAGGGAGACTTAATCGATTTTACTTTGTCTAATGCGAAACGATTAAATTTTTCCTCATCAGTGGGGGCAGCTTTGTGTGACAAATTTCCGTCGTTTTGTTTTGTTGTTTGCAAGGACTTTATAAAAAAGTTGGTTCAACGATATCAAACTCGGTTCGATGGCTGAAGAGCAAACACACTGTCTTATAACTACTAGACTGTCGAGATAGCCACTCCAAACAGACATAAATCCGTAGATAAAACATTGACATAATGTTTATAGTTGCAATTTGATCCACTTTAGGTCTAATTTAAGACAAAAGGCTTGGTTACTAAGAATGGTATCGACCATCAAAAATGGCAACAACCGTTTACGAAATTGAAATTAGCATACATGTCAGTGGATTAATATATTATTGAAATGTTCTTGTAACAAATCCAACTCTATATTATTCTGAAATAATCTACTTGACTCTTTCAGCTGGCCTTGGGGAATTCAGAATCCGAGATCTCAATGATGAAATTAATAAACTTCTGCGAGAAAAGCGACATTGGGAAGATCGAATTAAAGAACTAGGAGGTCCAGACTATGGGGTAAGTGTAAGAATGCTGCTTTTTTTTTACGTTAATTTGTTTCAAACTTTCAGGCAGGGATATGTGTTTGTTTCATGCATGATCCTTAAACAAAACTTATTAATTTATTAATTTCCAGAAAATTGGGCCAAAGATGTTGGACCACGAAGGGAAAGAGGTTCCTGGTAACAGAGGATACAAGTATGGGATCAGAAATAATAAGACCTTGTCAGTGGTAGATCCAGGGGAGGCCCCCTCTCACCCCCACCTCCCCCCGCACCTCCTCTCCCGCTCCCCTCCCCCTTCCCCCTGCACGGAGCTCCCCTATAATTTATGCTTGCACGATTTGTGCAGGCGAGTTTCTGATTGGCGAAGATCAACAATGGCTCACTTCACGCGTCTAGTCGTGATTTCGGGAGTGACCGCTGTTTCCCGAAACGGCGACTGGTACTCAAGCTAGAGACTACCAGGATCAAATTTAATTTGTGGTCAGAATCCTCTTTAACCTGGAATATTCAATGCACGGAAGAGAACCTTAACCTTTGGGGTGTTGAGATGGCGCAGTGGTGAGAGCACTTGCCTCC
>NC_090889.1:36686849-36691849 GCF_036669925.1 Montipora capricornis | reverse complement strand
CAGACTATTATGGCTACCGAGATGAAGATGATGGAGTGTTGGTACCGCTGGAAGAGGATGCAGAGAGGGAAGGTGAGATTTTTCTGATAAAGTACAAATCATGAAAGGTTGGTAAAACTACTAGTTAGCGACAGACATGCACGGAGTAGTGGCTCTACTCGAAAGTTTAGTGGTGCCGGTCGAGAATCGTTTCCACTTTTCATTCCGTTTTAATTGAGGTATTCTCAACTTCCTTGTTCCTAACCAAAACCCGTGATTGGTAACGACCAGTGGAGGGTTTTCACCCACGTGACCAGTAGCTATATTGGATTACTGAAACAGAAGGAAGTATTTGCATAAAAATAGAGTTCAATTACCAGAGGGTTCTTTTGGTACACCATCATGGCCGCCATTTCTTTGTTTGGAACACCAATATGGCCGCCGAGGCGTCAAGTGAAACGCTCCATACAAAAGACCCGTCGTAAGGTTCGTTCATTTGTCACAGCAATCGCCAGAGCAATGGAAGACTGGGAAAGAAGAAAAGAAGAGGGAGATCTTGGAATGGACCAAGAACGAGAAGAAGACAATATTTACGCTGTCAGCAAAGAACAAGAGGTACACATTAAACGCTGTCAAATTTTAGTAAATTTCTCATGTTCCAAGGAACTGGGCAGCTCCTTTTTGTATTATCTTCGTGTGTGAGGTTTTCGTTTTTAGCAAGCTAGTATCAAATGAACTAGGTTTTTTTCATTGTTTTTGTAGAATAGTGACGATGAAATGGAAACAGATCAAACTTCCGATGGAAATCAACCATTCGTTGCCCATGTTCCCGTTCCTTCGCAAAAGGAGGTTTGCGGTTTTTTTTCTTATCATATTTTGTGGACCATATGGTATTTGTTTCATAAATTATTTTAAACTTGAGGTACTTGAGTCTTGGCCATGGTTGTGAGAGAGTCGGAGGAACACAACAAAATTTGACCTGAAGTAGCTTATGCGTTTTATGTCCAGGGGCCCGTTTCTCGAAAGTCCCGAAACTTTACGGGCCATTTCCGGGTGTCACAATTCCCTTTGTATCTCAAGAACGGAGAGGATTCAAGTCGTCAAACTACACAGTTCTATTTCTTTTTGTTACTTTAAAAACATGTTAAAAGATCGGCTTTCCAAAGCAAGCGGTTGGCAGTTTCACAAATGGCTTTCCGGGCCAGAAAAGTTTTCGGGACTTTCGAGAAACGGGCCACTGGTATACACATAATTAGGTGCACGACGATTTTGATACGCATCACGAGGTGTCTTCTTCCTCTCCTCCCCAAGTTCAACATCACTCGTATCTGGGAATACTGACAATCAACTTCATCATCCAGTCCTCAAGTGCAGATACACAAGTAGTCACTGTGGTTTACGCTTCTTCAGACCCAAAAACCTCGATCTGATACCAGGTTGACGTCACCAAAATGGAGGCGGTGAAATAACGTCACAACGTTCCAAAAATGTTAGGGCGGTGGAATGACGTCACCCAAATCAGAAAGGGTTGCTGAGGCAACGACAAAAGAAGTGATTTTACGTTTAGGCGGGAAAACACTTACGCGGCGTGACGGAGTTCTGTTCGGCAGGCGTCCATGTTGTAAAAAAGGACGAAGACGAACCCAAGGCTTAAGATGTAGAGGTTTTTGGGTCTGAAGGAGGATAAACCACTACTTACACAGATGCAGTTACCCTCACCAAAAATAAGGCTAACGCTCACACTTACAATGTACCGTATTGTTGCACTTGGAACGGGGAAGCAAATGCTTAGAGTTAAAGGGACACTTCGTGTTGGATGTCAAAGTTGAGAGTGCATCTGATAACGTTCATTTCTAGACATCAGTGGTGAGCTGAATATTATGCGACTGATAGCATAAAGTCTTCAGCCAGATTTAGGAAATTATAGAGAGATTTGTAATGGCGTTTAGGGTACACTGAAGGCTGAAACTTGTGCTTTGTCAGCAAGTAAAGAAACTAGCTTTACGATGATTTGAAAATCTATTGACGTATATCTATTTATTACACATAACATGACAATTTTATTCCATTAAGCTCATTTGTACAAATCTACACACTATTTTCAAATGTGAAAAAAGCCTATACAGCCAATCAGATTGGCGTACAGCTCTTTCACGTGTGGAAATATAACCAATCAAAGATAGCGTAAAGGCCTTTCCAAGCCAGTCACTCTTACATCTCGTGCAAATCGTACATTTTTATTAAATTAAATTAAATTCGCATTTGGTTCTATTGTTAGTGAGTTTTTGTTTCTAATTTGCGTTCAGAAAACTATTTCAATAAAAATTCTCGTCTTATGTGTAATCAACAGGGTTGAACTCACTCATTGTTTGTGTTAAAAACCCTCACTCGCTCGTACCTCGCTCGTTCGGGTTTTTGACACAAACAACTCGTGAATAAAACCCCGTACGCCGCACTTTCTGTGACGTAAAATATACTTACATGTAATGTATAGATTTAACCAAGCCTAAAAGCGGAGCTCCCGGGTGATTTATTTTTACGATAAGTTTACCTGGCTTAAGCTTGCGATCCAATCGGAACCCAGTACCTGATCAGCGGTCAACTTCAAATAACTGCTGACTTCGCTGAGCTGAGCTGAACCCGCGATATGGTCACGTAATACTGGTCGCATTGGCATACATAGAGGGGTTACCATATTTTCTTCCCCATGGTGCTCCGCTCGCGCGCCTTTGGCGCGCCGAGCCCCGCTATGAGACTGTAAGTTCAAATGCACATTGTAACGTCCACTTGCAACTGAAGATTATTAATGGTGGATCAAAACATGTCTTGCAGAATCAAAGTTGTTGTCAGTTTTTTGCGAATAGTAATTTAGTCTTTGCTTACAGCAAAACGTGGCCCTTTGTTGATTATATTTTTTACCGAAATGTTTTTTCTCTTCTTCTTACAATTCCAGGTCGAGGAAATGCTTGTTCAAAGAAAAAAAATGGTAGGATTACGATTTTTTTCACTGATTTTATTCTGGTGATGGGAGGTTTGTTTCTTTTTTTTTTTTTTTTAATTTCAAAGTGTTGTAACCCAGGACACACTATTTTCCCTGCCACCCCCCCCCCCCCCCTCCAGTATTTGTTATCGACTACTCAGGGTGATCACCTAACTTAAAACTCAATATTTTGGGGGAGGAGGGGGAGGGGAAGACGAGGGCAACGTGAATTGTAGTCTATTTTAGCATTACAGCTACCTGTACCCTCGAAAGGTATCCTCCACTCCTCGATAAATGAATTTCAGAATTGCTTAATTTTGTTTTTAAATTTCCCGGGCACCGCTACCTTGAATAATAGTGGCGTGTTTCGGTTGACGTATTTTTACTTGACAAAAGTTTTTTGCGTCAAAAACATACCCGTGGCAACAATTACACGTAAAAATTATTCAAGATGGCGGCAGCCGGTAAATTTGAAAATGAAAATCAGCGATTCTAACGCGTCTTTTTTTCGCATACAAACACTCTTTTGTCAAAATTTGATTGAAATCTTGTTTCCTCTGCTTAAGTTGTTCCTTATTGGAGGTTTCTTCCAAGGCCTCAGGGAATAAAAAAAACTAACCGTAAGCAATTTGATGTGATTGGGCATTGAAAGGATTGGTATCCCTTCATTTTCCTTGACCCGTTTGCTGGATAATAATTGTTTATTGTCAACAGTTAACCCTGGTTTTTAGTAGCGATGCAAGCACAAGCGCAAGCATAATAAACAATTAGTATAAATACACAGGTGATTATACAAAATCGCGCGCTCTCATTGGCTCGCTATCTCGGATTATCAGCCAATAATCACCTTGACGGACAAAATGGCTGCCAGTAGTCGTTTTGCCACTGTAAGTGAAAATGATTTTCGCGTTGAAATGTTTCTTTTTTTCCCTTTTTTGAAATAATCACCTGTGTATTTATACTAAAACAATTATTCGCCTCAGGCTCAGTGATTATCGGTGAATATTCACCTCGACTTCGTCTCGGTGAATATTCACCGACAATCACTTCGCCTGCGGCGAATAATTGTTAATTATTGGATGAGGTTTTTTCGATATCCAGAATAATCAAGGTCGAGGTAAGGGTTATCAGCCGAAGCCAAAGGAACAACTTAAGCAGAGGAAGCAAGATTTCATTCAAATTTTGACAAAAGAATGTTTGTATGCGAAAAAAAGACGCGTTAGAATCGCTGATTTTCATTTTCAAATTTACCGGGTGCCGCCATCTTGAATAATTTTGACGTGTAATAGACCATTTTACAGTTGTGGCTAAGTTACCAGGCCTAACAATGGAAGCGAGTTTGCCGGTGACCCAGTTTTGATACAAACCTTCATGCTTTTGTAATGTTAATATGGACTAATTAGCGTTACAACAACACAATTTACATGATAAAAGCAGTGAGGTCTGTATCAATGCAAGGTCACCAGCAGCCTCGCAGCCATTCATAGGCTAGGTCGCTGAGCAAACAACTGTAAAATGGCCTATTGTTGCCGTATGTTTTTGAAGCAAAAATCTTTTGCAAATATGCTATCCATTAATTTTAAGAAGACAAATTACATGACATTACTTCACCTAAGAAGAAAACAAATATCAGAACAAAAGTCTCAGATTAAATACTTGGGTGTCTTTATTGATGAGCACCCAAAGTGGGATGCTCAGCTCCAGCGCATTTTCGCACCCCCGTTCCACCCAGACAATAGGTTGATTTAGCAACAGAACGGGAACGTCAATGGCGACGGCGCGCGCAGGAAAACTACCAATGAGAATTTAGAATAGAGAAGAAAAGAGTAAAGTCTACTCTATTCTGAATTCTCATTGGTGTTTTTTCTGCGCGCGCCGTCGCCACTGACGTTCCCGTTCTGTTGCTAAATCAGCCTAATGTTGAAACATGCTAGCGATCAATTAACGGATCTTGATTTTGGAGACCGTGAAAAATCAACATTGTAATCAGGGGAAGGGAAAAAGCGGTAATAGTCCCAACAGTTTTGACCAGGATTGTACT
>NC_090889.1:36681849-36684349 GCF_036669925.1 Montipora capricornis | reverse complement strand
GTCGGAAAAGGAAACCTTAAAAGCTGATGTGGACCCGCTGATGTGGATCGCGAGTTATAACTTGCGATCGCGAGTTATAACTTGCGATCGCAACTTATAACTTGCCATCGCAACTTATAACTTGCGATCGCGACTTATAACTTGCGATCGCGACTTATAACTTGCGATCGCGACTTATAACTTGGCATCGCAAGTTATACCTTGCGATCGCAACTTATAAGTTGCGATCGCGACTTACAACTTGTAAATTGCGAGTTAGTTTCAGTATCAGTTACATGAGGCATGCGATTGCGACGTAAATGGCATTGCGTGACACTTTGACGCAAGCTAGTGTCGTTGATAACGGCAAATAAGCCAATCAGATTGTGAAATCACCATCAAGTTGATATCCATCCCAAACTGTAGTGCTCGAAGATGTCGCGCGAAGTTGTGTTGGAGAATGACCGAATTGACGATTTGGAGGAGGTTCGTTTAATGTTTTCTGATATTCTTGGTCCCTTTCTTTTTTCTAGAAAAGTCGTTGTGTAACTTTCTCATATGATAGCCGATGGACTTAATCGGCTAACTGATATGTCACTATTTTATTTCAAAAACGTCACCGGCCAAAAGTAATTTCGCTATAAGACGGTTTAGACGGCCCAAGAAGGCGAAAAAACACCATACATGAGTCGATTTAGGTTTCATTTAACTTTATTGGGATATTCAGACCGAGATGTGAGTTAGATGTGATATTTTCAGAGCTTTATTCATAACCCTGATATATTCTCTTCGTTTCATACAAACATATATTACCAGTCGAACACATAGAGTGGTCTGCCTGTGCGTTTACTGACAAAATTGATAATAATTATTATTATTTGTTATCAAAAAGTTTATTTCCAAATTAGCAACTGACTTCATGTACTGTTCAAGAGTAGGGCAGTTCCACTGTAGTTGTTTTCATTCAGGATTTGGGGAAGAACTCCAACTGTTCCCTCAGGATGAAATGAACTATTTGTAATTGTTATATCTTTCAGACTGTTTATGAAGAGCGAAGTACTGATTACCGTTTCAGGCAAGAGTATTTGAATCAACTTAACACAGAAACCATGTCTCTGGAGCAGATTCAAGATGAGTCAGTAAGTTGATCTTTTACATTTTTGATATCATAGATATCGAAATAGTAATGATGATGATAATAATAATGATAATCATAATAATAATAATAATAATAATTATCATTATTATTATTGTTATTATTATTATTATTATTATTTCATATATAACATTGCCATAACTTGGTGACAATAACAGTATTAACAAAAATTTCAAGCTCACAATTATTACAACTTTTTAAAGACGTGTTTCGGCATGACTCATGCCATCATCAGTTTAATGTGTTGTTTCCTTTTCCACTGTTTTAAATACGTTTACAATTTGAGTACGTTAGCAATTTGAAATTTAAAATAAAGTAACAGTTACAATTCTGCGCGTGCAAGTGCATGAGTGTTAATTACACAATCGAGTCACAAGAAGCAAAAATTATTGTTGTGTTGTAATTCCCTATTTAGTTCTGGCTTTAAGCGGCTGATGTAGATCGCTTCTTTGAGTTTAAGACAATGTCTAGTTTTGGCTGAATCTACAATCTTGAAACAATCATTCTGAGAAAATTGAAAAACAATAGTGGCATAATCGTGTTAAGGCCCGACAAAGGAAATGTTGTAGTTATCAGGGACCATAATGAATACATTGATTGTTGTCTAAACATAATTAATGATAGAGAGAAATTTAAATGTTTACATAAGGATCCAACACAGATTCGCCAAGGGGAGCTCCAAATAAACTTTTTTAAAGAAAACTTAGGTCAGAAGGCCAATTAGATGAAACTACCTATAGGAATTACAACACAGCAATGATTTTTGCTTCTTGTGACTCTATGATGTAATTAACACTCATGCACTTGCACGCGCAGAATTGTAACTGTTATTGTATTTTAAATTTCAAATTGCTAACATACTCAAATTGTAAACGTGTCTAAAACGGTGGAAAAGGAAACAACACATTAAACTGATGATGGCATGAGTCATTCTGAAACATGTCTTTAAAAAGTTGTATCATGAGCTTGAAATTTCTGTTATTATTATTATTATTATTATTATTATTATTATTTTATTTTATTTTTTTTTAGGCTTTTTATAATTGTTATTAGTAGTGTTTTTAGATAGTCATTTTTCAACAATTCTCTTTCGTATACAAGAAGAATGTGCATATTATTATTATTATTATTATTATTATTATTATTACCCACACTTTACATATAGAATTCACTACATTCAGAATGATGTTCTGTTGTAAGGAAAAAATGCAGTAAGGTGTGAGATGCTTGGGTGTGCTTTCTTAAACAATCAAACATCACAGGGTTAACTTTGGACAACTCATTTGGCAAATGGACCTGTTAAGTATATTCTAGTTGCCTGCATTGATAACTTTGAGCCAAAATAGTAAACAAATAAAAGAAACT
>NC_090889.1:36674349-36676849 GCF_036669925.1 Montipora capricornis | reverse complement strand
GGTCGAGATTGTTTAATTGTCGGAGCGCAACTGAAGAATCACTGAAACGAAGGCTTAGGCTTAATCAGTAAACGAGTGCTATTTTCTTCACACAATCTCGTGAAAAGTGTAGTTAATCAAACCGTAAATTGAAAGCGAAAATGTTAAAGAGTGCTTAGACATAATCACTGCAACGAGCGCTATTTTCTTGACACGATCTCGTGAAAAATGTATTTAATCTAATCGTAAAATTCACAATTGATCACGACTTAATCCGCGAGTCATGCTTTAAGAACGAGAAATACTGTTTTGAATAAATTACATACTTAAACTTGAATTTATTAGTTTTCTGCGTACCTCGTAGCAAGAAGCTACGCAGAACTTTATTCGAGTGGCAGGGTACGTGGGGCTTTCGTCAGTACCATTTACACAAACGTCGCACATTTTTTAAATGATTTTTCCTCAACTGTAAAGCTTTTCCGGCGTCGGAAAAAAAGAACTTTCCCCCGCACAACTGGCATTTATTCAAAACAGCACATGAGCTTGCGAAAAACCAAACTTCACTAAGTGCCCCGCGAAATAAGCCAAACGGAGCGTAAATTGCAATGCCGCAACCTTTTTTTAGTAGCCAATGAAAATGGTGTACTGTCGAACTTTACCAGATCTCACATAACTTTGCACTTAGATCAGGTTTGAAGAGGAAACAGGCATGATCTCGGAAATGGCCTATTTTCTTAAACTTTGCAATGAGTTTTGTCTTAGCGTGCCAATTACTCTCCAGCAATAAAAAAATGGGAATCACCTAGTTCGTTTTTGTGAAATACGCGTTTAAAGATAATATATAGCGTTTTTTTTGGTGGCTCATTTGTTTCCATGGTAACCTATTACGTCACATTAATGAGTGCATCTGGTTAAGCATTTATTGGTGTTTCATAATTTATGGTATCATAACATTGCAGTTAAAGTGCCCATAACAAAAAAAAAAATTCCAGTCTACTTTGGCAGCCACCTCGGGCCTAAAGTCACCGCACTTCACTAGAGAGTGTCGTGACCTTTGCCGTGATTATTCACAAAGTTTACTAAATACTTTGCATCATAGAACAAAAAAAAAAACGTACGACAACAGTACAAACGGTAAAATACGGTGGCTCATGGGGGAACAAAACCAAAGATTCGGATTTTTGTTTCTGTCGCAAGGTTTACTACACTGGCGATCGCAACATATAACTTGCCGATTGCAAACTTAATAACTTGCTACACGCAACTTATAACTTGCGATCGCAAGTTTTAACTTGGCGCGAATACAGCTTCTACCCTTCAGGAGCATAGCATAATTGATTTGTTAAGGCGGGTCGGATAAAGGAAACCTTAAAAGCGGGGGGGTTGTGAGAGGCGCACACACACAGGGGGGTGGGAAACAAGACATAGACAAGCGACGAGTCGGTTGCCCTCCAACCGAACTGATGTGGAACTCGGCGGTTATAACTTGTCGTCGCGAGTTATAATTCATCGCAACTTATTAACTTGCCATCAGCAACTTATAACTTGCGAATCGGCGACTTATAACTTGCGATCGCGACTTATACTTCGATCGGGCGACTTATAACTTGGCATCGCAAGTTACTAACCTGCGATCGCAACTTAGAAGTTTGCGATCCGCGACTTACAACTTGTAAATTGCGAGTTAGTTTACCAGTATCAGTTACATTGAGGTGCATGCGATGGGTGGGGGGACTACGTAAATAGGAATTTGCGTTGACACTTTGACGCAAGCTAGTGTCGTTGATAACGGCAAATAAGCCAATCAGATTGTGAAATCACCATCAAGTTGATATCCATCCCAAACTGTAGTGCTTCGAAGATGTCGCGCGAAGTTGTGTTGGAGAATGACCGAATTGACGATTTGGAGGAGTTCGTTTAATGTTTTCTGATATTCTTGGTCCTTTCTTCTTTCTAGAAAAGTCGTTGTGTAACTTTCTCATATGATAACCGATGGACTTAATCGGCTAACTCATATGTCACTATTTTATTCAAAAACGTCACCGGCCAAAAGTAATTTCGATATAAGACGCTTTAGACGGCCCAAGAAGGCGAAAAAAACACCATACATGAGTCGATTAATGTTCACTTAACTTTATTGGGATATTCAGACCGAGATGTGAGTTAGATGTGCATTTTTCAGAGCTTTATTCATAACCCTGATATATTCTCTTCGTTTCATACAAACATATATTACCAGTCGAACACATAGAGTGGTCTGGCCTGTGCGTTTACTGACAAAATTGATAATAATTATTATTATTTGTTATCAAAAAGTTTATTTCCAAACTAGCAACTGACTTCATGTACTGTTCAAGAGTAGGGCAGTTCCACTGTAGTTGTTTTCATTCAGGATTTGGGGAAGAACTCCAACTGTTCCCTCAGGATGAAATGAACTATTTTGTAATT
Organism: Montipora capricornis; assembly: GCF_036669925.1. Classification (NCBI taxonomy): domain Eukaryota; kingdom Metazoa; phylum Cnidaria; class Anthozoa; order Scleractinia; family Acroporidae; genus Montipora; species Montipora capricornis. The sequence goes on along the minus strand of NC_090889.1, from coordinate 36,674,422 downwards.
GTTATATCTTTCAGACTGTTATGAAGAGCGAAGTACTGATTACCGTTTCAGGCAAGAGTATTTGAATCACTTA
>NC_090889.1:36629349-36669349 GCF_036669925.1 Montipora capricornis | reverse complement strand
CAGCTATTAGACGAGAAATGACAGTTTTTCCAAAAGTGTCGAAAACCGCGGTTTTTCGCAAAATAGCAAAGGGGGGCCAAGGGAAAATTTTCAAAAATGGCCGATTTTTTAGGCAAACTTCGGAAGGTTAAAAAAATAGGAATACAAGTCGCACAATAGCCTAATTGGTATGTATGGAAAGCTAAACTATCATAGATTTGTGCTATGCAAAAAACCGCATGAAAAAACAGCTATTAGACGAGAAATGACAGTTTTTCCAAAAGTGTCGAAAACCGCGGTTTTTCGCAAAATAGCAAAGGGGGGACCAAGGGAAAATTTTCAAAAATGGCCGATTTTTTAGGCAAACTTCGGAAGGTTAAAAAAATAGGAAATACAAGTCGCACAATAGCCTAATTGGTATGTATGGAAAGCTAAACTATCATAGATTTGTGCTATGCAAAAAACCGCATGAAAAAAGAGCTATTAGACGAGAAATGACAGTTTTTCCAAAAGTGTCGAAAACCGCGGTTTTTCGCAAAATAGCAAAGGGGGGACCAAGGGAAAATTTTCAAAAATGGCCGATTTTTTAGGCAAACTTCGGAAGGTTAAAAAAATAGGAAATACAAGTCGCACAATAGCCTAATTGGTATGTATGGAAAGCTAAACTATCATAGATTTGTGCTATGCAAAAAACCGCATGAAAAAACAGCTATTAGACGAGAAATGACAGTTTTTCCAAAAGTGTCGAAAACCGCGGTTTTTCGCAAAATAGCAAAGGGGGGACCAAGGGAAAATTTTCAAAAATGGCCGATTTTTTAGGCAAACTTCGGAAGGTTAAAAAAATAGGAAATACAAGTCGCACAATAGCCTAATTGGTATGTATGGAAAGCTAAACTATCATAGATTTGTGCTATGCAAAAAACCGCATGAAAAAACAGCTATTAGACGAGAAATGACAGTTTTTCCAAAAGTGTCGAAAACCGCGGTTTTTCGCAAAATAGCAAAGGGGGGACCAAGGGAAAATTTTCAAAAATGGCCGATTTTTTAGGCAAACTTCGGAAGGTTAAAAAAATAGGAAATACAAGTCGCACAATAGCCTAATTGGTATGTATGGAAAGCTAAACTATCATAGATTTGTGCTATGCAAAAAACCGCATGAAAAAACAGCTATTAGACGAGAAATGACAGTTTTTCCAAAAGTGTCGAAAACCGCGGTTTTTCGCAAAATAGCAAAGGGGGGACCAAGGGAAAATTTTCAAAAATGGCCGATTTTTTAGGCAAACTTCGGAAGGTTAAAAAAATAGGAAATACAAGTCGCACAATAGCCTAATTGGTATGTATGGAAAGCTAAACTATCATAGATTTGTGCTATGCAAAAAACCGCATGAAAAAACAGCTATTAGACGAGAAATGACAGTTTTTCCAAAAGTGTCGAAAACCGCGGTTTTTCGCAAAATAGCAAAGGGGGGACCAAGGGAAAATTTTCAAAAATGGCCGATTTTTTAGGCAAACTTCGGAAGGTTAAAAAAATAGGAAATACAAGTCGCACAATAGCCTAATTGGTATGTATGGAAAGCTAAACTATCATAGATTTGTGCTATGCAAAAAACCGCATGAAAAAACAGCTATTAGACGAGAAATGACAGTTTTTCCAAAAGTGTCGAAAACCGCGGTTTTTCGCAAAATAGCAAAGGGGGGACCAAGGGAAAATTTTCAAAAATGGCCGATTTTTTAGGCAAACTTCGGAAGGTTAAAAAAATAGGAAATACAAGTCGCACAATAGCCTAATTGGTATGTATGGAAAGCTAAACTATCATAGATTTGTGCTATGCAAAAAACCGCATGAAAAAACAGCTATTAGACGAGAAATGACAGTTTTTCCAAAAGTGTCGAAAACCGCGGTTTTTCGCAAAATAGCAAAGGGGGGACCAAGGGAAAATTTTCAAAAATGGCCGATTTTTTAGGCAAACTTCGGAAGGTTAAAAAAATAGGAAATACAAGTCGCACAATAGCCTAATTGGTATGTATGGAAAGCTAAACTATCATAGATTTGTGCTATGCAAAAAACCGCATGAAAAAACAGCTATTAGACGAGAAATGACAGTTTTTCCAAAAGTGTCGAAAACCGCGGTTTTTCGCAAAATAGCAAAGGGGGGACCAAGGGAAAATTTTCAAAAATGGCCGATTTTTTAGGCAAACTTCGGAAGGTTAAAAAAATAGGAAATACAAGTCGCACAATAGCCTAATTGGTATGTATGGAAAGCTAAACTATCATAGATTTGTGCTATGCAAAAAACCGCATGAAAAAACAGCTATTAGACGAGAAATGACAGTTTTTCCAAAAGTGTCGAAAACCGCGGTTTTTCGCAAAATAGCAAAGGGGGGACCAAGGGAAAATTTTCAAAAATGGCCGATTTTTTAGGCAAACTTCGGAAGGTTAAAAAAATAGGAAATACAAGTCGCACAATAGCCTAATTGGTATGTATGGAAAGCTAAACTATCATAGATTTGTGCTATGCAAAAAACCGCATGAAAAAACAGCTATTAGACGAGAAATGACAGTTTTTCCAAAAGTGTCGAAAACCGCGGTTTTTCGCAAAATAGCAAAGGGGGGACCAAGGGAAAATTTTCAAAAATGGCCGATTTTTTAGGCAAACTTCGGAAGGTTAAAAAAATAGGAAATACAAGTCGCACAATAGCCTAATTGGTATGTATGGAAAGCTAAACTATCATAGATTTGTGCTATGCAAAAAACCGCATGAAAAAACAGCTATTAGACGAGAAATGACAGTTTTTCCAAAAGTGTCGAAAACCGCGGTTTTTCGCAAAATAGCAAAGGGGGGACCAAGGGAAAATTTTCAAAAATGGCCGATTTTTTAGGCAAACTTCGGAAGGTTAAAAAAATAGGAAATACAAGTCGCACAATAGCCTAATTGGTATGTATGGAAAGCTAAACTATCATAGATTTGTGCTATGCAAAAAACCGCATGAAAAAACAGCTATTAGACGAGAAATGACAGTTTTTCCAAAAGTGTCGAAAACCGCGGTTTTTCGCAAAATAGCAAAGGGGGGACCAAGGGAAAATTTTCAAAAATGGCCGATTTTTTAGGCAAACTTCGGAAGGTTAAAAAAATAGGAAATACAAGTCGCACAATAGCCTAATTGGTATGTATGGAAAGCTAAACTATCATAGATTTGTGCTATGCAAAAAACCGCATGAAAAAACAGCTATTAGACGAGAAATGACAGTTTTTCCAAAAGTGTCGAAAACCGCGGTTTTTCGCAAAATAGCAAAGGGGGGACCAAGGGAAAATTTTCAAAAATGGCCGATTTTTTAGGCAAACTTCGGAAGGTTAAAAAAATAGGAAATACAAGTCGCACAATAGCCTAATTGGTATGTATGGAAAGCTAAACTATCATAGATTTGTGCTATGCAAAAAACCGCATGAAAAAACAGCTATTAGACGAGAAATGACAGTTTTTCCAAAAGTGTCGAAAACCGCGGTTTTTCGCAAAATAGCAAAGGGGGGACCAAGGGAAAATTTTCAAAAATGGCCGATTTTTTAGGCAAACTTCGGAAGGTTAAAAAAATAGGAAATACAAGTCGCACAATAGCCTAATTGGTATGTATGGAAAGCTAAACTATCATAGATTTGTGCTATGCAAAAAACCGCATGAAAAAACAGCTATTAGACGAGAAATGACAGTTTTTCCAAAAGTGTCGAAAACCGCGGTTTTTCGCAAAATAGCAAAGGGGGGACCAAGGGAAAATTTTCAAAAATGGCCGATTTTTTAGGCAAACTTCGGAAGGTTAAAAAAATAGGAAATACAAGTCGCACAATAGCCTAATTGGTATGTATGGAAAGCTAAACTATCATAGATTTGTGCTATGCAAAAAACCGCATGAAAAAACAGCTATTAGACGAGAAATGACAGTTTTTCCAAAAGTGTCGAAAACCGCGGTTTTTCGCAAAATAGCAAAGGGGGGACCAAGGGAAAATTTTCAAAAATGGCCGATTTTTTAGGCAAACTTCGGAAGGTTAAAAAAATAGGAAATACAAGTCGCACAATAGCCTAATTGGTATGTATGGAAAGCTAAACTATCATAGATTTGTGCTATGCAAAAAACCGCATGAAAAAACAGCTATTAGACGAGAAATGACAGTTTTTCCAAAAGTGTCGAAAACCGCGGTTTTTCGCAAAATAGCAAAGGGGGGACCAAGGGAAAATTTTCAAAAATGGCCGATTTTTTAGGCAAACTTCGGAAGGTTAAAAAAATAGGAAATACAAGTCGCACAATAGCCTAATTGGTATGTATGGAAAGCTAAACTATCATAGATTTGTGCTATGCAAAAAACCGCATGAAAAAACAGCTATTAGACGAGAAATGACAGTTTTTCCAAAAGTGTCGAAAACCGCGGTTTTTCGCAAAATAGCAAAGGGGGGACCAAGGGAAAATTTTCAAAAATGGCCGATTTTTTAGGCAAACTTCGGAAGGTTAAAAAAATAGGAAATACAAGTCGCACAATAGCCTAATTGGTATGTATGGAAAGCTAAACTATCATAGATTTGTGCTATGCAAAAAACCGCATGAAAAAACAGCTATTAGACGAGAAATGACAGTTTTTCCAAAAGTGTCGAAAACCGCGGTTTTTCGCAAAATAGCAAAGGGGGGACCAAGGGAAAATTTTCAAAAATGGCCGATTTTTTAGGCAAACTTCGGAAGGTTAAAAAAATAGGAAATACAAGTCGCACAATAGCCTAATTGGTATGTATGGAAAGCTAAACTATCATAGATTTGTGCTATGCAAAAAACCGCATGAAAAAACAGCTATTAGACGAGAAATGACAGTTTTTCCAAAAGTGTCGAAAACCGCGGTTTTTCGCAAAATAGCAAAGGGGGGACCAAGGGAAAATTTTCAAAAATGGCCGATTTTTTAGGCAAACTTCGGAAGGTTAAAAAAATAGGAAATACAAGTCGCACAATAGCCTAATTGGTATGTATGGAAAGCTAAACTATCATAGATTTGTGCTATGCAAAAAACCGCATGAAAAAACAGCTATTAGACGAGAAATGACAGTTTTTCCAAAAGTGTCGAAAACCGCGGTTTTTCGCAAAATAGCAAAGGGGGGACCAAGGGAAAATTTTCAAAAATGGCCGATTTTTTAGGCAAACTTCGGAAGGTTAAAAAAATAGGAAATACAAGTCGCACAATAGCCTAATTGGTATGTATGGAAAGCTAAACTATCATAGATTTGTGCTATGCAAAAAACCGCATGAAAAAACAGCTATTAGACGAGAAATGACAGTTTTTCCAAAAGTGTCGAAAACCGCGGTTTTTCGCAAAATAGCAAAGGGGGGACCAAGGGAAAATTTTCAAAAATGGCCGATTTTTTAGGCAAACTTCGGAAGGTTAAAAAAATAGGAAATACAAGTCGCACAATAGCCTAATTGGTATGTATGGAAAGCTAAACTATCATAGATTTGTGCTATGCAAAAAACCGCATGAAAAAACAGCTATTAGACGAGAAATGACAGTTTTTCCAAAAGTGTCGAAAACCGCGGTTTTTCGCAAAATAGCAAAGGGGGGACCAAGGGAAAATTTTCAAAAATGGCCGATTTTTTAGGCAAACTTCGGAAGGTTAAAAAAATAGGAAATACAAGTCGCACAATAGCCTAATTGGTATGTATGGAAAGCTAAACTATCATAGATTTGTGCTATGCAAAAAACCGCATGAAAAAACAGCTATTAGACGAGAAATGACAGTTTTTCCAAAAGTGTCGAAAACCGCGGTTTTTCGCAAAATAGCAAAGGGGGGACCAAGGGAAAATTTTCAAAAATGGCCGATTTTTTAGGCAAACTTCGGAAGGTTAAAAAAATAGGAAATACAAGTCGCACAATAGCCTAATTGGTATGTATGGAAAGCTAAACTATCATAGATTTGTGCTATGCAAAAAACCGCATGAAAAAACAGCTATTAGACGAGAAATGACAGTTTTTCCAAAAGTGTCGAAAACCGCGGTTTTTCGCAAAATAGCAAAGGGGGGACCAAGGGAAAATTTTCAAAAATGGCCGATTTTTTAGGCAAACTTCGGAAGGTTAAAAAAATAGGAAATACAAGTCGCACAATAGCCTAATTGGTATGTATGGAAAGCTAAACTATCATAGATTTGTGCTATGCAAAAAACCGCATGAAAAAACAGCTATTAGACGAGAAATGACAGTTTTTCCAAAAGTGTCGAAAACCGCGGTTTTTCGCAAAATAGCAAAGGGGGGACCAAGGGAAAATTTTCAAAAATGGCCGATTTTTTAGGCAAACTTCGGAAGGTTAAAAAAATAGGAAATACAAGTCGCACAATAGCCTAATTGGTATGTATGGAAAGCTAAACTATCATAGATTTGTGCTATGCAAAAAACCGCATGAAAAAACAGCTATTAGACGAGAAATGACAGTTTTTCCAAAAGTGTCGAAAACCGCGGTTTTTCGCAAAATAGCAAAGGGGGGACCAAGGGAAAATTTTCAAAAATGGCCGATTTTTTAGGCAAACTTCGGAAGGTTAAAAAAATAGGAAATACAAGTCGCACAATAGCCTAATTGGTATGTATGGAAAGCTAAACTATCATAGATTTGTGCTATGCAAAAAACCGCATGAAAAAACAGCTATTAGACGAGAAATGACAGTTTTTCCAAAAGTGTCGAAAACCGCGGTTTTTCGCAAAATAGCAAAGGGGGGACCAAGGGAAAATTTTCAAAAATGGCCGATTTTTTAGGCAAACTTCGGAAGGTTAAAAAAATAGGAAATACAAGTCGCACAATAGCCTAATTGGTATGTATGGAAAGCTAAACTATCATAGATTTGTGCTATGCAAAAAACCGCATGAAAAAACAGCTATTAGACGAGAAATGACAGTTTTTCCAAAAGTGTCGAAAACCGCGGTTTTTCGCAAAATAGCAAAGGGGGGACCAAGGGAAAATTTTCAAAAATGGCCGATTTTTTAGGCAAACTTCGGAAGGTTAAAAAAATAGGAAATACAAGTCGCACAATAGCCTAATTGGTATGTATGGAAAGCTAAACTATCATAGATTTGTGCTATGCAAAAAACCGCATGAAAAAACAGCTATTAGACGAGAAATGACAGTTTTTCCAAAAGTGTCGAAAACCGCGGTTTTTCGCAAAATAGCAAAGGGGGGACCAAGGGAAAATTTTCAAAAATGGCCGATTTTTTAGGCAAACTTCGGAAGGTTAAAAAAATAGGAAATACAAGTCGCACAATAGCCTAATTGGTATGTATGGAAAGCTAAACTATCATAGATTTGTGCTATGCAAAAAACCGCATGAAAAAACAGCTATTAGACGAGAAATGACAGTTTTTCCAAAAGTGTCGAAAACCGCGGTTTTTCGCAAAATAGCAAAGGGGGGACCAAGGGAAAATTTTCAAAAATGGCCGATTTTTTAGGCAAACTTCGGAAGGTTAAAAAAATAGGAAATACAAGTCGCACAATAGCCTAATTGGTATGTATGGAAAGCTAAACTATCATAGATTTGTGCTATGCAAAAAACCGCATGAAAAAACAGCTATTAGACGAGAAATGACAGTTTTTCCAAAAGTGTCGAAAACCGCGGTTTTTCGCAAAATAGCAAAGGGGGGACCAAGGGAAAATTTTCAAAAATGGCCGATTTTTTAGGCAAACTTCGGAAGGTTAAAAAAATAGGAAATACAAGTCGCACAATAGCCTAATTGGTATGTATGGAAAGCTAAACTATCATAGATTTGTGCTATGCAAAAAACCGCATGAAAAAACAGCTATTAGACGAGAAATGACAGTTTTTCCAAAAGTGTCGAAAACCGCGGTTTTTCGCAAAATAGCAAAGGGGGGACCAAGGGAAAATTTTCAAAAATGGCCGATTTTTTAGGCAAACTTCGGAAGGTTAAAAAAATAGGAAATACAAGTCGCACAATAGCCTAATTGGTATGTATGGAAAGCTAAACTATCATAGATTTGTGCTATGCAAAAAACCGCATGAAAAAACAGCTATTAGACGAGAAATGACAGTTTTTCCAAAAGTGTCGAAAACCGCGGTTTTTCGCAAAATAGCAAAGGGGGGACCAAGGGAAAATTTTCAAAAATGGCCGATTTTTTAGGCAAACTTCGGAAGGTTAAAAAAATAGGAAATACAAGTCGCACAATAGCCTAATTGGTATGTATGGAAAGCTAAACTATCATAGATTTGTGCTATGCAAAAAACCGCATGAAAAAACAGCTATTAGACGAGAAATGACAGTTTTTCCAAAAGTGTCGAAAACCGCGGTTTTTCGCAAAATAGCAAAGGGGGGACCAAGGGAAAATTTTCAAAAATGGCCGATTTTTTAGGCAAACTTCGGAAGGTTAAAAAAATAGGAAATACAAGTCGCACAATAGCCTAATTGGTATGTATGGAAAGCTAAACTATCATAGATTTGTGCTATGCAAAAAACCGCATGAAAAAACAGCTATTAGACGAGAAATGACAGTTTTTCCAAAAGTGTCGAAAACCGCGGTTTTTCGCAAAATAGCAAAGGGGGGACCAAGGGAAAATTTTCAAAAATGGCCGATTTTTTAGGCAAACTTCGGAAGGTTAAAAAAATAGGAAATACAAGTCGCACAATAGCCTAATTGGTATGTATGGAAAGCTAAACTATCATAGATTTGTGCTATGCAAAAAACCGCATGAAAAAACAGCTATTAGACGAGAAATGACAGTTTTTCCAAAAGTGTCGAAAACCGCGGTTTTTCGCAAAATAGCAAAGGGGGGACCAAGGGAAAATTTTCAAAAATGGCCGATTTTTTAGGCAAACTTCGGAAGGTTAAAAAAATAGGAAATACAAGTCGCACAATAGCCTAATTGGTATGTATGGAAAGCTAAACTATCATAGATTTGTGCTATGCAAAAAACCGCATGAAAAAACAGCTATTAGACGAGAAATGACAGTTTTTCCAAAAGTGTCGAAAACCGCGGTTTTTCGCAAAATAGCAAAGGGGGGACCAAGGGAAAATTTTCAAAAATGGCCGATTTTTTAGGCAAACTTCGGAAGGTTAAAAAAATAGGAAATACAAGTCGCACAATAGCCTAATTGGTATGTATGGAAAGCTAAACTATCATAGATTTGTGCTATGCAAAAAACCGCATGAAAAAACAGCTATTAGACGAGAAATGACAGTTTTTCCAAAAGTGTCGAAAACCGCGGTTTTTCGCAAAATAGCAAAGGGGGGACCAAGGGAAAATTTTCAAAAATGGCCGATTTTTTAGGCAAACTTCGGAAGGTTAAAAAAATAGGAAATACAAGTCGCACAATAGCCTAATTGGTATGTATGGAAAGCTAAACTATCATAGATTTGTGCTATGCAAAAAACCGCATGAAAAAACAGCTATTAGACGAGAAATGACAGTTTTTCCAAAAGTGTCGAAAACCGCGGTTTTTCGCAAAATAGCAAAGGGGGGACCAAGGGAAAATTTTCAAAAATGGCCGATTTTTTAGGCAAACTTCGGAAGGTTAAAAAAATAGGAAATACAAGTCGCACAATAGCCTAATTGGTATGTATGGAAAGCTAAACTATCATAGATTTGTGCTATGCAAAAAACCGCATGAAAAAACAGCTATTAGACGAGAAATGACAGTTTTTCCAAAAGTGTCGAAAACCGCGGTTTTTCGCAAAATAGCAAAGGGGGGACCAAGGGAAAATTTTCAAAAATGGCCGATTTTTTAGGCAAACTTCGGAAGGTTAAAAAAATAGGAAATACAAGTCGCACAATAGCCTAATTGGTATGTATGGAAAGCTAAACTATCATAGATTTGTGCTATGCAAAAAACCGCATGAAAAAACAGCTATTAGACGAGAAATGACAGTTTTTCCAAAAGTGTCGAAAACCGCGGTTTTTCGCAAAATAGCAAAGGGGGGACCAAGGGAAAATTTTCAAAAATGGCCGATTTTTTAGGCAAACTTCGGAAGGTTAAAAAAATAGGAAATACAAGTCGCACAATAGCCTAATTGGTATGTATGGAAAGCTAAACTATCATAGATTTGTGCTATGCAAAAAACCGCATGAAAAAACAGCTATTAGACGAGAAATGACAGTTTTTCCAAAAGTGTCGAAAACCGCGGTTTTTCGCAAAATAGCAAAGGGGGGACCAAGGGAAAATTTTCAAAAATGGCCGATTTTTTAGGCAAACTTCGGAAGGTTAAAAAAATAGGAAATACAAGTCGCACAATAGCCTAATTGGTATGTATGGAAAGCTAAACTATCATAGATTTGTGCTATGCAAAAAACCGCATGAAAAAACAGCTATTAGACGAGAAATGACAGTTTTTCCAAAAGTGTCGAAAACCGCGGTTTTTCGCAAAATAGCAAAGGGGGGACCAAGGGAAAATTTTCAAAAATGGCCGATTTTTTAGGCAAACTTCGGAAGGTTAAAAAAATAGGAAATACAAGTCGCACAATAGCCTAATTGGTATGTATGGAAAGCTAAACTATCATAGATTTGTGCTATGCAAAAAACCGCATGAAAAAACAGCTATTAGACGAGAAATGACAGTTTTTCCAAAAGTGTCGAAAACCGCGGTTTTTCGCAAAATAGCAAAGGGGGGACCAAGGGAAAATTTTCAAAAATGGCCGATTTTTTAGGCAAACTTCGGAAGGTTAAAAAAATAGGAAATACAAGTCGCACAATAGCCTAATTGGTATGTATGGAAAGCTAAACTATCATAGATTTGTGCTATGCAAAAAACCGCATGAAAAAACAGCTATTAGACGAGAAATGACAGTTTTTCCAAAAGTGTCGAAAACCGCGGTTTTTCGCAAAATAGCAAAGGGGGGACCAAGGGAAAATTTTCAAAAATGGCCGATTTTTTAGGCAAACTTCGGAAGGTTAAAAAAATAGGAAATACAAGTCGCACAATAGCCTAATTGGTATGTATGGAAAGCTAAACTATCATAGATTTGTGCTATGCAAAAAACCGCATGAAAAAACAGCTATTAGACGAGAAATGACAGTTTTTCCAAAAGTGTCGAAAACCGCGGTTTTTCGCAAAATAGCAAAGGGGGGACCAAGGGAAAATTTTCAAAAATGGCCGATTTTTTAGGCAAACTTCGGAAGGTTAAAAAAATAGGAAATACAAGTCGCACAATAGCCTAATTGGTATGTATGGAAAGCTAAACTATCATAGATTTGTGCTATGCAAAAAACCGCATGAAAAAACAGCTATTAGACGAGAAATGACAGTTTTTCCAAAAGTGTCGAAAACCGCGGTTTTTCGCAAAATAGCAAAGGGGGGACCAAGGGAAAATTTTCAAAAATGGCCGATTTTTTAGGCAAACTTCGGAAGGTTAAAAAAATAGGAAATACAAGTCGCACAATAGCCTAATTGGTATGTATGGAAAGCTAAACTATCATAGATTTGTGCTATGCAAAAAACCGCATGAAAAAACAGCTATTAGACGAGAAATGACAGTTTTTCCAAAAGTGTCGAAAACCGCGGTTTTTCGCAAAATAGCAAAGGGGGGACCAAGGGAAAATTTTCAAAAATGGCCGATTTTTTAGGCAAACTTCGGAAGGTTAAAAAAATAGGAAATACAAGTCGCACAATAGCCTAATTGGTATGTATGGAAAGCTAAACTATCATAGATTTGTGCTATGCAAAAAACCGCATGAAAAAACAGCTATTAGACGAGAAATGACAGTTTTTCCAAAAGTGTCGAAAACCGCGGTTTTTCGCAAAATAGCAAAGGGGGGACCAAGGGAAAATTTTCAAAAATGGCCGATTTTTTAGGCAAACTTCGGAAGGTTAAAAAAATAGGAAATACAAGTCGCACAATAGCCTAATTGGTATGTATGGAAAGCTAAACTATCATAGATTTGTGCTATGCAAAAAACCGCATGAAAAAACAGCTATTAGACGAGAAATGACAGTTTTTCCAAAAGTGTCGAAAACCGCGGTTTTTCGCAAAATAGCAAAGGGGGGACCAAGGGAAAATTTTCAAAAATGGCCGATTTTTTAGGCAAACTTCGGAAGGTTAAAAAAATAGGAAATACAAGTCGCACAATAGCCTAATTGGTATGTATGGAAAGCTAAACTATCATAGATTTGTGCTATGCAAAAAACCGCATGAAAAAACAGCTATTAGACGAGAAATGACAGTTTTTCCAAAAGTGTCGAAAACCGCGGTTTTTCGCAAAATAGCAAAGGGGGGACCAAGGGAAAATTTTCAAAAATGGCCGATTTTTTAGGCAAACTTCGGAAGGTTAAAAAAATAGGAAATACAAGTCGCACAATAGCCTAATTGGTATGTATGGAAAGCTAAACTATCATAGATTTGTGCTATGCAAAAAACCGCATGAAAAAACAGCTATTAGACGAGAAATGACAGTTTTTCCAAAAGTGTCGAAAACCGCGGTTTTTCGCAAAATAGCAAAGGGGGGACCAAGGGAAAATTTTCAAAAATGGCCGATTTTTTAGGCAAACTTCGGAAGGTTAAAAAAATAGGAAATACAAGTCGCACAATAGCCTAATTGGTATGTATGGAAAGCTAAACTATCATAGATTTGTGCTATGCAAAAAACCGCATGAAAAAACAGCTATTAGACGAGAAATGACAGTTTTTCCAAAAGTGTCGAAAACCGCGGTTTTTCGCAAAATAGCAAAGGGGGGACCAAGGGAAAATTTTCAAAAATGGCCGATTTTTTAGGCAAACTTCGGAAGGTTAAAAAAATAGGAAATACAAGTCGCACAATAGCCTAATTGGTATGTATGGAAAGCTAAACTATCATAGATTTGTGCTATGCAAAAAACCGCATGAAAAAACAGCTATTAGACGAGAAATGACAGTTTTTCCAAAAGTGTCGAAAACCGCGGTTTTTCGCAAAATAGCAAAGGGGGGACCAAGGGAAAATTTTCAAAAATGGCCGATTTTTTAGGCAAACTTCGGAAGGTTAAAAAAATAGGAAATACAAGTCGCACAATAGCCTAATTGGTATGTATGGAAAGCTAAACTATCATAGATTTGTGCTATGCAAAAAACCGCATGAAAAAACAGCTATTAGACGAGAAATGACAGTTTTTCCAAAAGTGTCGAAAACCGCGGTTTTTCGCAAAATAGCAAAGGGGGGACCAAGGGAAAATTTTCAAAAATGGCCGATTTTTTAGGCAAACTTCGGAAGGTTAAAAAAATAGGAAATACAAGTCGCACAATAGCCTAATTGGTATGTATGGAAAGCTAAACTATCATAGATTTGTGCTATGCAAAAAACCGCATGAAAAAACAGCTATTAGACGAGAAATGACAGTTTTTCCAAAAGTGTCGAAAACCGCGGTTTTTCGCAAAATAGCAAAGGGGGGACCAAGGGAAAATTTTCAAAAATGGCCGATTTTTTAGGCAAACTTCGGAAGGTTAAAAAAATAGGAAATACAAGTCGCACAATAGCCTAATTGGTATGTATGGAAAGCTAAACTATCATAGATTTGTGCTATGCAAAAAACCGCATGAAAAAACAGCTATTAGACGAGAAATGACAGTTTTTCCAAAAGTGTCGAAAACCGCGGTTTTTCGCAAAATAGCAAAGGGGGGACCAAGGGAAAATTTTCAAAAATGGCCGATTTTTTAGGCAAACTTCGGAAGGTTAAAAAAATAGGAAATACAAGTCGCACAATAGCCTAATTGGTATGTATGGAAAGCTAAACTATCATAGATTTGTGCTATGCAAAAAACCGCATGAAAAAACAGCTATTAGACGAGAAATGACAGTTTTTCCAAAAGTGTCGAAAACCGCGGTTTTTCGCAAAATAGCAAAGGGGGGACCAAGGGAAAATTTTCAAAAATGGCCGATTTTTTAGGCAAACTTCGGAAGGTTAAAAAAATAGGAAATACAAGTCGCACAATAGCCTAATTGGTATGTATGGAAAGCTAAACTATCATAGATTTGTGCTATGCAAAAAACCGCATGAAAAAACAGCTATTAGACGAGAAATGACAGTTTTTCCAAAAGTGTCGAAAACCGCGGTTTTTCGCAAAATAGCAAAGGGGGGACCAAGGGAAAATTTTCAAAAATGGCCGATTTTTTAGGCAAACTTCGGAAGGTTAAAAAAATAGGAAATACAAGTCGCACAATAGCCTAATTGGTATGTATGGAAAGCTAAACTATCATAGATTTGTGCTATGCAAAAAACCGCATGAAAAAACAGCTATTAGACGAGAAATGACAGTTTTTCCAAAAGTGTCGAAAACCGCGGTTTTTCGCAAAATAGCAAAGGGGGGACCAAGGGAAAATTTTCAAAAATGGCCGATTTTTTAGGCAAACTTCGGAAGGTTAAAAAAATAGGAAATACAAGTCGCACAATAGCCTAATTGGTATGTATGGAAAGCTAAACTATCATAGATTTGTGCTATGCAAAAAACCGCATGAAAAAACAGCTATTAGACGAGAAATGACAGTTTTTCCAAAAGTGTCGAAAACCGCGGTTTTTCGCAAAATAGCAAAGGGGGGACCAAGGGAAAATTTTCAAAAATGGCCGATTTTTTAGGCAAACTTCGGAAGGTTAAAAAAATAGGAAATACAAGTCGCACAATAGCCTAATTGGTATGTATGGAAAGCTAAACTATCATAGATTTGTGCTATGCAAAAAACCGCATGAAAAAACAGCTATTAGACGAGAAATGACAGTTTTTCCAAAAGTGTCGAAAACCGCGGTTTTTCGCAAAATAGCAAAGGGGGGACCAAGGGAAAATTTTCAAAAATGGCCGATTTTTTAGGCAAACTTCGGAAGGTTAAAAAAATAGGAAATACAAGTCGCACAATAGCCTAATTGGTATGTATGGAAAGCTAAACTATCATAGATTTGTGCTATGCAAAAAACCGCATGAAAAAACAGCTATTAGACGAGAAATGACAGTTTTTCCAAAAGTGTCGAAAACCGCGGTTTTTCGCAAAATAGCAAAGGGGGGACCAAGGGAAAATTTTCAAAAATGGCCGATTTTTTAGGCAAACTTCGGAAGGTTAAAAAAATAGGAAATACAAGTCGCACAATAGCCTAATTGGTATGTATGGAAAGCTAAACTATCATAGATTTGTGCTATGCAAAAAACCGCATGAAAAAACAGCTATTAGACGAGAAATGACAGTTTTTCCAAAAGTGTCGAAAACCGCGGTTTTTCGCAAAATAGCAAAGGGGGGACCAAGGGAAAATTTTCAAAAATGGCCGATTTTTTAGGCAAACTTCGGAAGGTTAAAAAAATAGGAAATACAAGTCGCACAATAGCCTAATTGGTATGTATGGAAAGCTAAACTATCATAGATTTGTGCTATGCAAAAAACCGCATGAAAAAACAGCTATTAGACGAGAAATGACAGTTTTTCCAAAAGTGTCGAAAACCGCGGTTTTTCGCAAAATAGCAAAGGGGGGACCAAGGGAAAATTTTCAAAAATGGCCGATTTTTTAGGCAAACTTCGGAAGGTTAAAAAAATAGGAAATACAAGTCGCACAATAGCCTAATTGGTATGTATGGAAAGCTAAACTATCATAGATTTGTGCTATGCAAAAAACCGCATGAAAAAACAGCTATTAGACGAGAAATGACAGTTTTTCCAAAAGTGTCGAAAACCGCGGTTTTTCGCAAAATAGCAAAGGGGGGACCAAGGGAAAATTTTCAAAAATGGCCGATTTTTTAGGCAAACTTCGGAAGGTTAAAAAAATAGGAAATACAAGTCGCACAATAGCCTAATTGGTATGTATGGAAAGCTAAACTATCATAGATTTGTGCTATGCAAAAAACCGCATGAAAAAACAGCTATTAGACGAGAAATGACAGTTTTTCCAAAAGTGTCGAAAACCGCGGTTTTTCGCAAAATAGCAAAGGGGGGACCAAGGGAAAATTTTCAAAAATGGCCGATTTTTTAGGCAAACTTCGGAAGGTTAAAAAAATAGGAAATACAAGTCGCACAATAGCCTAATTGGTATGTATGGAAAGCTAAACTATCATAGATTTGTGCTATGCAAAAAACCGCATGAAAAAACAGCTATTAGACGAGAAATGACAGTTTTTCCAAAAGTGTCGAAAACCGCGGTTTTTCGCAAAATAGCAAAGGGGGGACCAAGGGAAAATTTTCAAAAATGGCCGATTTTTTAGGCAAACTTCGGAAGGTTAAAAAAATAGGAAATACAAGTCGCACAATAGCCTAATTGGTATGTATGGAAAGCTAAACTATCATAGATTTGTGCTATGCAAAAAACCGCATGAAAAAACAGCTATTAGACGAGAAATGACAGTTTTTCCAAAAGTGTCGAAAACCGCGGTTTTTCGCAAAATAGCAAAGGGGGGACCAAGGGAAAATTTTCAAAAATGGCCGATTTTTTAGGCAAACTTCGGAAGGTTAAAAAAATAGGAAATACAAGTCGCACAATAGCCTAATTGGTATGTATGGAAAGCTAAACTATCATAGATTTGTGCTATGCAAAAAACCGCATGAAAAAACAGCTATTAGACGAGAAATGACAGTTTTTCCAAAAGTGTCGAAAACCGCGGTTTTTCGCAAAATAGCAAAGGGGGGACCAAGGGAAAATTTTCAAAAATGGCCGATTTTTTAGGCAAACTTCGGAAGGTTAAAAAAATAGGAAATACAAGTCGCACAATAGCCTAATTGGTATGTATGGAAAGCTAAACTATCATAGATTTGTGCTATGCAAAAAACCGCATGAAAAAACAGCTATTAGACGAGAAATGACAGTTTTTCCAAAAGTGTCGAAAACCGCGGTTTTTCGCAAAATAGCAAAGGGGGGACCAAGGGAAAATTTTCAAAAATGGCCGATTTTTTAGGCAAACTTCGGAAGGTTAAAAAAATAGGAAATACAAGTCGCACAATAGCCTAATTGGTATGTATGGAAAGCTAAACTATCATAGATTTGTGCTATGCAAAAAACCGCATGAAAAAACAGCTATTAGACGAGAAATGACAGTTTTTCCAAAAGTGTCGAAAACCGCGGTTTTTCGCAAAATAGCAAAGGGGGGACCAAGGGAAAATTTTCAAAAATGGCCGATTTTTTAGGCAAACTTCGGAAGGTTAAAAAAATAGGAAATACAAGTCGCACAATAGCCTAATTGGTATGTATGGAAAGCTAAACTATCATAGATTTGTGCTATGCAAAAAACCGCATGAAAAAACAGCTATTAGACGAGAAATGACAGTTTTTCCAAAAGTGTCGAAAACCGCGGTTTTTCGCAAAATAGCAAAGGGGGGACCAAGGGAAAATTTTCAAAAATGGCCGATTTTTTAGGCAAACTTCGGAAGGTTAAAAAAATAGGAAATACAAGTCGCACAATAGCCTAATTGGTATGTATGGAAAGCTAAACTATCATAGATTTGTGCTATGCAAAAAACCGCATGAAAAAACAGCTATTAGACGAGAAATGACAGTTTTTCCAAAAGTGTCGAAAACCGCGGTTTTTCGCAAAATAGCAAAGGGGGGACCAAGGGAAAATTTTCAAAAATGGCCGATTTTTTAGGCAAACTTCGGAAGGTTAAAAAAATAGGAAATACAAGTCGCACAATAGCCTAATTGGTATGTATGGAAAGCTAAACTATCATAGATTTGTGCTATGCAAAAAACCGCATGAAAAAACAGCTATTAGACGAGAAATGACAGTTTTTCCAAAAGTGTCGAAAACCGCGGTTTTTCGCAAAATAGCAAAGGGGGGACCAAGGGAAAATTTTCAAAAATGGCCGATTTTTTAGGCAAACTTCGGAAGGTTAAAAAAATAGGAAATACAAGTCGCACAATAGCCTAATTGGTATGTATGGAAAGCTAAACTATCATAGATTTGTGCTATGCAAAAAACCGCATGAAAAAACAGCTATTAGACGAGAAATGACAGTTTTTCCAAAAGTGTCGAAAACCGCGGTTTTTCGCAAAATAGCAAAGGGGGGACCAAGGGAAAATTTTCAAAAATGGCCGATTTTTTAGGCAAACTTCGGAAGGTTAAAAAAATAGGAAATACAAGTCGCACAATAGCCTAATTGGTATGTATGGAAAGCTAAACTATCATAGATTTGTGCTATGCAAAAAACCGCATGAAAAAACAGCTATTAGACGAGAAATGACAGTTTTTCCAAAAGTGTCGAAAACCGCGGTTTTTCGCAAAATAGCAAAGGGGGGACCAAGGGAAAATTTTCAAAAATGGCCGATTTTTTAGGCAAACTTCGGAAGGTTAAAAAAATAGGAAATACAAGTCGCACAATAGCCTAATTGGTATGTATGGAAAGCTAAACTATCATAGATTTGTGCTATGCAAAAAACCGCATGAAAAAACAGCTATTAGACGAGAAATGACAGTTTTTCCAAAAGTGTCGAAAACCGCGGTTTTTCGCAAAATAGCAAAGGGGGGACCAAGGGAAAATTTTCAAAAATGGCCGATTTTTTAGGCAAACTTCGGAAGGTTAAAAAAATAGGAAATACAAGTCGCACAATAGCCTAATTGGTATGTATGGAAAGCTAAACTATCATAGATTTGTGCTATGCAAAAAACCGCATGAAAAAACAGCTATTAGACGAGAAATGACAGTTTTTCCAAAAGTGTCGAAAACCGCGGTTTTTCGCAAAATAGCAAAGGGGGGACCAAGGGAAAATTTTCAAAAATGGCCGATTTTTTAGGCAAACTTCGGAAGGTTAAAAAAATAGGAAATACAAGTCGCACAATAGCCTAATTGGTATGTATGGAAAGCTAAACTATCATAGATTTGTGCTATGCAAAAAACCGCATGAAAAAACAGCTATTAGACGAGAAATGACAGTTTTTCCAAAAGTGTCGAAAACCGCGGTTTTTCGCAAAATAGCAAAGGGGGGACCAAGGGAAAATTTTCAAAAATGGCCGATTTTTTAGGCAAACTTCGGAAGGTTAAAAAAATAGGAAATACAAGTCGCACAATAGCCTAATTGGTATGTATGGAAAGCTAAACTATCATAGATTTGTGCTATGCAAAAAACCGCATGAAAAAACAGCTATTAGACGAGAAATGACAGTTTTTCCAAAAGTGTCGAAAACCGCGGTTTTTCGCAAAATAGCAAAGGGGGGACCAAGGGAAAATTTTCAAAAATGGCCGATTTTTTAGGCAAACTTCGGAAGGTTAAAAAAATAGGAAATACAAGTCGCACAATAGCCTAATTGGTATGTATGGAAAGCTAAACTATCATAGATTTGTGCTATGCAAAAAACCGCATGAAAAAACAGCTATTAGACGAGAAATGACAGTTTTTCCAAAAGTGTCGAAAACCGCGGTTTTTCGCAAAATAGCAAAGGGGGGACCAAGGGAAAATTTTCAAAAATGGCCGATTTTTTAGGCAAACTTCGGAAGGTTAAAAAAATAGGAAATACAAGTCGCACAATAGCCTAATTGGTATGTATGGAAAGCTAAACTATCATAGATTTGTGCTATGCAAAAAACCGCATGAAAAAACAGCTATTAGACGAGAAATGACAGTTTTTCCAAAAGTGTCGAAAACCGCGGTTTTTCGCAAAATAGCAAAGGGGGGACCAAGGGAAAATTTTCAAAAATGGCCGATTTTTTAGGCAAACTTCGGAAGGTTAAAAAAATAGGAAATACAAGTCGCACAATAGCCTAATTGGTATGTATGGAAAGCTAAACTATCATAGATTTGTGCTATGCAAAAAACCGCATGAAAAAACAGCTATTAGACGAGAAATGACAGTTTTTCCAAAAGTGTCGAAAACCGCGGTTTTTCGCAAAATAGCAAAGGGGGGACCAAGGGAAAATTTTCAAAAATGGCCGATTTTTTAGGCAAACTTCGGAAGGTTAAAAAAATAGGAAATACAAGTCGCACAATAGCCTAATTGGTATGTATGGAAAGCTAAACTATCATAGATTTGTGCTATGCAAAAAACCGCATGAAAAAACAGCTATTAGACGAGAAATGACAGTTTTTCCAAAAGTGTCGAAAACCGCGGTTTTTCGCAAAATAGCAAAGGGGGGACCAAGGGAAAATTTTCAAAAATGGCCGATTTTTTAGGCAAACTTCGGAAGGTTAAAAAAATAGGAAATACAAGTCGCACAATAGCCTAATTGGTATGTATGGAAAGCTAAACTATCATAGATTTGTGCTATGCAAAAAACCGCATGAAAAAACAGCTATTAGACGAGAAATGACAGTTTTTCCAAAAGTGTCGAAAACCGCGGTTTTTCGCAAAATAGCAAAGGGGGGACCAAGGGAAAATTTTCAAAAATGGCCGATTTTTTAGGCAAACTTCGGAAGGTTAAAAAAATAGGAAATACAAGTCGCACAATAGCCTAATTGGTATGTATGGAAAGCTAAACTATCATAGATTTGTGCTATGCAAAAAACCGCATGAAAAAACAGCTATTAGACGAGAAATGACAGTTTTTCCAAAAGTGTCGAAAACCGCGGTTTTTCGCAAAATAGCAAAGGGGGGACCAAGGGAAAATTTTCAAAAATGGCCGATTTTTTAGGCAAACTTCGGAAGGTTAAAAAAATAGGAAATACAAGTCGCACAATAGCCTAATTGGTATGTATGGAAAGCTAAACTATCATAGATTTGTGCTATGCAAAAAACCGCATGAAAAAACAGCTATTAGACGAGAAATGACAGTTTTTCCAAAAGTGTCGAAAACCGCGGTTTTTCGCAAAATAGCAAAGGGGGGACCAAGGGAAAATTTTCAAAAATGGCCGATTTTTTAGGCAAACTTCGGAAGGTTAAAAAAATAGGAAATACAAGTCGCACAATAGCCTAATTGGTATGTATGGAAAGCTAAACTATCATAGATTTGTGCTATGCAAAAAACCGCATGAAAAAACAGCTATTAGACGAGAAATGACAGTTTTTCCAAAAGTGTCGAAAACCGCGGTTTTTCGCAAAATAGCAAAGGGGGGACCAAGGGAAAATTTTCAAAAATGGCCGATTTTTTAGGCAAACTTCGGAAGGTTAAAAAAATAGGAAATACAAGTCGCACAATAGCCTAATTGGTATGTATGGAAAGCTAAACTATCATAGATTTGTGCTATGCAAAAAACCGCATGAAAAAACAGCTATTAGACGAGAAATGACAGTTTTTCCAAAAGTGTCGAAAACCGCGGTTTTTCGCAAAATAGCAAAGGGGGGACCAAGGGAAAATTTTCAAAAATGGCCGATTTTTTAGGCAAACTTCGGAAGGTTAAAAAAATAGGAAATACAAGTCGCACAATAGCCTAATTGGTATGTATGGAAAGCTAAACTATCATAGATTTGTGCTATGCAAAAAACCGCATGAAAAAACAGCTATTAGACGAGAAATGACAGTTTTTCCAAAAGTGTCGAAAACCGCGGTTTTTCGCAAAATAGCAAAGGGGGGACCAAGGGAAAATTTTCAAAAATGGCCGATTTTTTAGGCAAACTTCGGAAGGTTAAAAAAATAGGAAATACAAGTCGCACAATAGCCTAATTGGTATGTATGGAAAGCTAAACTATCATAGATTTGTGCTATGCAAAAAACCGCATGAAAAAACAGCTATTAGACGAGAAATGACAGTTTTTCCAAAAGTGTCGAAAACCGCGGTTTTTCGCAAAATAGCAAAGGGGGGACCAAGGGAAAATTTTCAAAAATGGCCGATTTTTTAGGCAAACTTCGGAAGGTTAAAAAAATAGGAAATACAAGTCGCACAATAGCCTAATTGGTATGTATGGAAAGCTAAACTATCATAGATTTGTGCTATGCAAAAAACCGCATGAAAAAACAGCTATTAGACGAGAAATGACAGTTTTTCCAAAAGTGTCGAAAACCGCGGTTTTTCGCAAAATAGCAAAGGGGGGACCAAGGGAAAATTTTCAAAAATGGCCGATTTTTTAGGCAAACTTCGGAAGGTTAAAAAAATAGGAAATACAAGTCGCACAATAGCCTAATTGGTATGTATGGAAAGCTAAACTATCATAGATTTGTGCTATGCAAAAAACCGCATGAAAAAACAGCTATTAGACGAGAAATGACAGTTTTTCCAAAAGTGTCGAAAACCGCGGTTTTTCGCAAAATAGCAAAGGGGGGACCAAGGGAAAATTTTCAAAAATGGCCGATTTTTTAGGCAAACTTCGGAAGGTTAAAAAAATAGGAAATACAAGTCGCACAATAGCCTAATTGGTATGTATGGAAAGCTAAACTATCATAGATTTGTGCTATGCAAAAAACCGCATGAAAAAACAGCTATTAGACGAGAAATGACAGTTTTTCCAAAAGTGTCGAAAACCGCGGTTTTTCGCAAAATAGCAAAGGGGGGACCAAGGGAAAATTTTCAAAAATGGCCGATTTTTTGGGCAAACTTCGGAAGGTTAAAAAAATAGGAAATACAAGTCGCACAATAGCCTAATTGGTATGTATGGAAAGCTAAACTATCATAGATTTGTGCTATGCAAAAAACCGCATGAAAAAACAGCTATTAGACGAGAAATGACAGTTTTTCCAAAAGTGTCGAAAACCGCGGTTTTTCGCAAAATAGCAAAGGGGGGACCAAGGGAAAATTTTCAAAAATGGCCGATTTTTTAGGCAAACTTCGGAAGGTTAAAAAAATAGGAAATACAAGTCGCACAATAGCCTAATTGGTATGTATGGAAAGCTAAACTATCATAGATTTGTGCTATGCAAAAAACCGCATGAAAAAACAGCTATTAGACGAGAAATGACAGTTTTTCCAAAAGTGTCGAAAACCGCGGTTTTTCGCAAAATAGCAAAGGGGGGACCAAGGGAAAATTTTCAAAAATGGCCGATTTTTTGGGCAAACTTCGGAAGGTTAAAAAAATAGGAAATACAAGTCGCACAATAGCCTAATTGGTATGTATGGAAAGCTAAACTATCATAGATTTGTGCTATGCAAAAAACCGCATGAAAAAACAGCTATTAGACGAGAAATGACAGTTTTTCCAAAAGTGTCGAAAACCGCGGTTTTTCGCAAAATAGCAAAGGGGGGACCAAGGGAAAATTTTCAAAAATGGCCGATTTTTTAGGCAAACTTCGGAAGGTTAAAAAAATAGGAAATACAAGTCGCACAATAGCCTAATTGGTATGTATGGAAAGCTAAACTATCATAGATTTGTGCTATGCAAAAAACCGCATGAAAAGACAGCTATTAGACGAGAAATGACAGTTTTTCCAAAAGTGTCGAAAACCGCGGTTTTTCGCAAAATAGCAGAGGGGGGACCAAGGGAAAATTTTCAAAAATGGCCGATTTTTTGGGAAACTTCGGAAGGTTAAAAAAATAGGAAATACAAGTCGCACAATAGCCTAATTGGTATGTATGGAAAGCTAAACTATCATAGATTTGTGCTATGCAAAAAACCGCATGAAAAAACAGCTATTAGACGAGAAATGACAGTTTTTCCAAAAGTGTCGAAAACCGCGGTTTTTCGCAAAATAGCAAAGGGGGGACCAAGGGAAAATTTTCAAAAATGGCCGATTTTTTAGGCAAACTTCGGAAGGTTAAAAAAATAGGAAATACAAGTCGCACAATAGCCTAATTGGTATGTATGGAAAGCTAAACTATCATAGATTTGTGCTATGCAAAAAACCGCATGAAAAAACAGCTATTAGACGAGAAATGACAGTTTTTCCAAAAGTGTCGAAAACCGCGGTTTTTCGCAAAATAGCAAAGGGGGGACCAAGGGAAAATTTTCAAAAATGGCCGATTTTTTGGGAAACTTCGGAAGGTTAAAAAAATAGGAAATACAAGTCGCACAATAGCCTAATTGGTATGTATGGAAAGCTAAACTATCATAGATTTGTGCTATGCAAAAAACCGCATGAAAAAACAGCTATTAGACGAGAAATGACAGTTTTTCCAAAAGTGTCGAAAACCGCGGTTTTTCGCAAAATAGCAAAGGGGGGACCAAGGGAAAATTTTCAAAAATGGCCGATTTTTTGGGCAAACTTCGGAAGGTTAAAAAAATAGGAAATACAAGTCGCACAATAGCCTAATTGGTATGTATGGAAAGCTAAACTATCATAGATTTGTGCTATGCAAAAAACCGCATGAAAAAACAGCTATTAGACGAGAAATGACAGTTTTTCCAAAAGTGTCGAAAACCGCGGTTTTTCGCAAAATAGCAAAGGGGGGACCAAGGGAAAATTTTCAAAAATGGCCGATTTTTTAGGCAAACTTCGGAAGGTTAAAAAAATAGGAAATACAAGTCGCACAATAGCCTAATTGGTATGTATGGAAAGCTAAACTATCATAGATTTGTGCTATGCAAAAAACCGCATGAAAAAACAGCTATTAGACGAGAAATGACAGTTTTTCCAAAAGTGTCGAAAACCGCGGTTTTTCGCAAAATAGCAAAGGGGGGACCAAGGGAAAATTTTCAAAAATGGCCGATTTTTTGGGCAAACTTCGGAAGGTTAAAAAAATAGGAAATACAAGTCGCACAATAGCCTAATTGGTATGTATGGAAAGCTAAACTATCATAGATTTGTGCTATGCAAAAAACCGCATGAAAAAACAGCTATTAGACGAGAAATGACAGTTTTTCCAAAAGTGTCGAAAACCGCGGTTTTTCGCAAAATAGCAAAGGGGGGACCAAGGGAAAATTTTCAAAAATGGCCGATTTTTTAGGCAAACTTCGGAAGGTTAAAAAAATAGGAAATACAAGTCGCACAATAGCCTAATTGGTATGTATGGAAAGCTAAACTATCATAGATTTGTGCTATGCAAAAAACCGCATGAAAAAACAGCTATTAGACGAGAAATGACAGTTTTTCCAAAAGTGTCGAAAACCGCGGTTTTTCGCAAAATAGCAAAGGGGGGACCAAGGGAAAATTTTCAAAAATGGCCGATTTTTTGGGCAAACTTCGGAAGGTTAAAAAAATAGGAAATACAAGTCGCACAATAGCCTAATTGGTATGTATGGAAAGCTAAACTATCATAGATTTGTGCTATGCAAAAAACCGCATGAAAAAACAGCTATTAGACGAGAAATGACAGTTTTTCCAAAAGTGTCGAAAACCGCGGTTTTTCGCAAAATAGCAAAGGGGGGACCAAGGGAAAATTTTCAAAAATGGCCGATTTTTTGGGCAAACTTCGGAAGGTTAAAAAAATAGGAAATACAAGTCGCACAATAGCCTAATTGGTATGTATGGAAAGCTAAACTATCATAGATTTGTGCTATGCAAAAAACCGCATGAAAAAACAGCTATTAGACGAGAAATGACAGTTTTTCCAAAAGTGTCGAAAACCGCGGTTTTTCGCAAAATAGCAAAGGGGGGACCAAGGGAAAATTTTCAAAAATGGCCGATTTTTTGGGCAAACTTCGGAAGGTTAAAAAAATAGGAAATACAAGTCGCACAATAGCCTAATTGGTATGTATGGAAAGCTAAACTATCATAGATTTGTGCTATGCAAAAAACCGCATGAAAAAACAGCTATTAGACGAGAAATGACAGTTTTTCCAAAAGTGTCGAAAACCGCGGTTTTTCGCAAAATAGCAAAGGGGGGACCAAGGGAAAATTTTCAAAAATGGCCGATTTTTTGGGCAAACTTCGGAAGGTTAAAAAAATAGGAAATACAAGTCGCACAATAGCCTAATTGGTATGTATGGAAAGCTAAACTATCATAGATTTGTGCTATGCAAAAAACCGCATGAAAAAACAGCTATTAGACGAGAAATGACAGTTTTTCCAAAAGTGTCGAAAACCGCGGTTTTTCGCAAAATAGCAAAGGGGGGACCAAGGGAAAATTTTCAAAAATGGCCGATTTTTTGGGCAAACTTCGGAAGGTTAAAAAAATAGGAAATACAAGTCGCACAATAGCCTAATTGGTATGTATGGAAAGCTAAACTATCATAGATTTGTGCTATGCAAAAAACCGCATGAAAAAACAGCTATTAGACGAGAAATGACAGTTTTTCCAAAAGTGTCGAAAACCGCGGTTTTTCGCAAAATAGCAAAGGGGGGACCAAGGGAAAATTTTCAAAAATGGCCGATTTTTTGGGCAAACTTCGGAAGGTTAAAAAAATAGGAAATACAAGTCGCACAATAGCCTAATTGGTATGTATGGAAAGCTAAACTATCATAGATTTGTGCTATGCAAAAAACCGCATGAAAAAACAGCTATTAGACGAGAAATGACAGTTTTTCCAAAAGTGTCGAAAACCGCGGTTTTTCGCAAAATAGCAAAGGGGGGACCAAGGGAAAATTTTCAAAAATGGCCGATTTTTTGGGCAAACTTCGGAAGGTTAAAAAAATAGGAAATACAAGTCGCACAATAGCCTAATTGGTATGTATGGAAAGCTAAACTATCATAGATTTGTGCTATGCAAAAAACCGCATGAAAAAACAGCTATTAGACGAGAAATGACAGTTTTTCCAAAAGTGTCGAAAACCGCGGTTTTTCGCAAAATAGCAAAGGGGGGACCAAGGGAAAATTTTCAAAAATGGCCGATTTTTTGGGCAAACTTCGGAAGGTTAAAAAAATAGGAAATACAAGTCGCACAATAGCCTAATTGGTATGTATGGAAAGCTAAACTATCATAGATTTGTGCTATGCAAAAAACCGCATGAAAAAACAGCTATTAGACGAGAAATGACAGTTTTTCCAAAAGTGTCGAAAACCGCGGTTTTTCGCAAAATAGCAAAGGGGGGACCAAGGGAAAATTTTCAAAAATGGCCGATTTTTGGGCAAACTTCGGAAGGTTAAAAAAATAGGAAATACAAGTCGCACAATAGCCTAATTGGTATGTATGGAAAGCTAAACTATCATAGATTTGTGCTATGCAAAAAACCGCATGAAAAGACAGCTATTAGACGAGAAATGACAGTTTTTCCAAAAGTGTCGAAAACCGCGGTTTTTCGCAAAATAGCAAAGGGGGGACCAAGGGAAAATTTTCAAAAATGGCCGATTTTTTGGGCAAACTTCGGAAGGTTAAAAAAATAGGAAATACAAGTCGCACAATAGCCTAATTGGTATGTATGGAAAGCTAAACTATCATAGATTTGTGCTATGCAAAAAACCGCATGAAAAAACAGCTATTAGACGAGAAATGACAGTTTTTCCAAAAGTGTCGAAAACCGCGGTTTTTCGCAAAATAGCAAAGGGGGGACCAAGGGAAAATTTTCAAAAATGGCCGATTTTTTGGGCAAACTTCGGAAGGTTAAAAAAATAGGAAATACAAGTCGCACAATAGCCTAATTGGTATGTATGGAAAGCTAAACTATCATAGATTTGTGCTATGCAAAAAACCGCATGAAAAAACAGCTATTAGACGAGAAATGACAGTTTTTCCAAAAGTGTCGAAAACCGCGGTTTTTCGCAAAATAGCAAAGGGGGGACCAAGGGAAAATTTTCAAAAATGGCCGATTTTTTGGGCAAACTTCGGAAGGTTAAAAAAATAGGAAATACAAGTCGCACAATAGCCTAATTGGTATGTATGGAAAGCTAAACTATCATAGATTTGTGCTATGCAAAAAACTGCATGAAAAAACAGCTATTAGACGAGAAATGACAGTTTTTCCAAAAGTGTCGAAAACCGCGGTTTTTCGCAAAATAGCAAAGGGGGGACCAAGGGAAAATTTTCAAAAATGGCCGATTTTTTGGGCAAACTTCGGAAGGTTAAAAAAATAGGAAATACAAGTCGCACAATAGCCTAATTGGTATGTATGGAAAGCTAAACTATCATAGATTTGTGCTATGCAAAAAACCGCATGAAAAAACAGCTATTAGACGAGAAATGACAGTTTTTCCAAAAGTGTCGAAAACCGCGGTTTTTCGCAAAATAGCAAAGGGGGGACCAAGGGAAAATTTTCAAAAATGGCCGATTTTTTGGGCAAACTTCGGAAGGTTAAAAAAATAGGAAATACAAGTCGCACAATAGCCTAATTGGTATGTATGGAAAGCTAAACTATCATAGATTTGTGCTATGCAAAAAACCGCATGAAAAAACAGCTATTAGACGAGAAATGACAGTTTTTCCAAAAGTGTCGAAAACCGCGGTTTTTCGCAAAATAGCAAAGGGGGGACCAAGGGAAAATTTTCAAAAATGGCCGATTTTTGGGCAAACTTCGGAAGGTTAAAAAAATAGGAAATACAAGTCGCACAATAGCCTAATTGGTATGTATGGAAAGCTAAACTATCATAGATTTGTGCTATGCAAAAAACTGCATGAAAAAACGGCTCTTAGACGAGAAATGACAGTTTTTCCAAAAGTGTCGAAAACCGCGGTTTTTCGCAAAATAGCAAAGGGGGGACCAAGGGAAAATTTTCAAAAATGGCCGATTTTTTGGGCAAACTTCGGATGGTTTAAAATTAGGAAATACAAGTCGCACAATAGCCTAATTGGTATGTATGGAAAGCTAAACTATCATAGATTTGTGCTATGCAAAAAACCGCATGAAAAAACAGCTATTAGACGAGAAATGACAGTTTTTCCAAAAGTGTCGAAAACCGCGGTTTTTCGCAAAATAGCAAAGGGGGGACCAAGGGAAAATTTTCAAAAATGGCCGATTTTTTGGGCAAACTTCGGAAGGTTAAAAAAATAGGAAATACAAGTCGCACAATAGCCTAATTGGTATGTATGGAAAGCTAAACTATCATAGATTTGTGCTATGCAAAAGACCGCATGAAAAAACAGCTCTTAGACGAGAAATGACAGTTTTTCCAAAAGTGTCGAAAACCGCGGTTTTTCGCAAAATAGCAAAGGGGGGACCAAGGGAAAATTTTCAAAAATGGCCGATTTTTTGGGCAAACTTCGGAAGGTTAAAAAAATAGGAAATACAAGTCGCACAATAGCCTAATTGGTATGTATGGAAAGCTAAACTATCATAGATTTGTGCTATGCTAAAAACTGCATGAAAAAACAGCTATTAGACGAGAAATGACAGTTTTTCCAAAAGTGTCGAAGACCGCGGTTTTTCGCGAAATAGCAAAGGGGGGACCAAGGGAAAATTTTCAAAAATAACCGATTTTTTGGGCAAACTTGGGAAGGTTAAAAAAATAGGAAATAGAAGTCGTACAACAGCCTAATTGGTATGTATGGAAAGCTAAACTATCATAGTCTTGTGCTATGCAAGTAACCGCATGAAAAAACAGCTATTAGACGAGAAATGACAGTTTTTCCAAAAGTGTCGAAAACCGCGGTTTTTCGCAAAACAGCAAAGGGGGGACCAAGGGAAAATTTTCAAAAATGGCCGATTTTTTGGGCAAACTTCGGAAGGTTAAAAAAATAGGAAATACAAGTCGCACAATAGCCTAATTGGTATGTATGGAAAGCTAAACTATGATAGATTTGTGCTATGCTAAAAACTGCATGAAAAAACAGCTATTAGACGAGAAATGACAGTTTTTCCAAAAGTGTCGAAGACCGCGGTTTTTCGCGAAATAGCAAAGGGGGGACCAAGGGAAAATTTTCAAAAATGGCCGATTTTTTGGGCAAACTTGGGAAGGTTAAAAAAATAAGAAATACAAGTCGTACAATAGCCTAATTGGTATGTATGGAAAGCTAAACTATCATAGATTTGTGCTATGCAAAAGACCGCATGAAAAAACAGCTATTAGACGAGAAATGACAGTTTTTCCAAAAGTGTCGAAAAAACGCGGTTTTTCGCAAAATAGCAAAGGGGGGACCAAGGGAAAATTTTCAAAAATGGCCGATTTTTTGGGCAAACTTGGGAAGCTTAAAAAAATAGGAAATACAAGTCGCACAATAGCCTAATTGGTATGTATGGAAAGCTAAACTATCATAGATTTGTGCTATGCAAAAAACTGCATGAAAAAACAGCTATTAGACGAGAAATGACAGTTTTTCCAAAAGTGTCGAAAACCGCGGTTTTTCGCAAAATAGCAAAGGGGGGACCAAGGAAAAATTTTCAAAAATGGCCGATTTTTTGGGCAAACTTCGGAAGGTTAAAAAAATAGGAAATACAAGTCGCACAATAGCCTAATTGGTATGTATGGAAAGCTAAACTATGATAGATTTGTGCTATGCTAAAAACTGCATAAAAAAACAGCTATTAAACGAGAAATGACAGTTTTTCCAAAAGTGTCAAAGACCGCGGTTTTTCGCAAAATATCAAAGGGGGGACCAAGGGAAAATTTTCAAAAATGGCCGATTCTTTGGGCAAACTTCGGAAGGTTAAAAAAATAGGAAATACAAGTCGCACAATAGCCTAATTGGTATGTATGGAAAGCTAAACTGTCATAGATTTGTGCTATGCAAAAAACCGCTATTGGACAAGAAATGACAGTTTTTCCAAAAGTGTCGAAAACCGCGGTTTTTCGCAAAATAGCAAAGGGGGGACCAAGGGAAAATTTTCAAAGATGGCCGATTTTTTGGGCAAACTTCGGAAGGTAAAAAAAATAGGAAATACAAGTCGCACAATAGCCTAATTGGTATGTATGGAAAGTTAAACTATCATAAATTTGTGCTATGCAAAAAACCGCATGAAAAAACAGCTATTAGACGAGAAATGACAGTTTTTCCAAAATTGTCGAAAACCGCGGTTTTTCGCAAAATAGCAAAGGGGGGACCAAGGGAAAATTTCCAAAAATGGCCGATTTTTTGGGCAAACTTCGGAAGGTTAAAAAAATAGGAAATACAAGTCGCACAATAGCCTAATTGGTATGTACGGAAAGCTAAACTATAATAGATTTGTGCTATGCAAAAAACCGCATGAAAAAACAGCTATTAGACGAGAAATGACAGTTTTTCCAAAAGTGTCGAAAACCGCGGTTTTTTGCAAAATAGCAAACGGGGGACCAAGGAAAAATTTTCAAAAATGGCCGATTTTTTGGGCAAACTTCGGAAGGTTAAAAAAATAGGAAATACAAGTCGCACAATAGTCTAATTGGTATGTATGGAAAGCTAAACTATCATAAATTTGTGCTATGCAAAAAACCGCATGAAAAAACAGCTATTAGACGAGAAATGACAGTTTTTCCAAAAGTGTCGAAAACCGCGGTTTTTCGCAAAATAGCAAAGGGGGGACCAAGGGAAAAATTTTCAAAAATGGCCGATTTTTTGGGCAAACTTCGGAAGGTCAAAAAAATAGGAAATACAAGTCGTACAATAGCCTAATTGGTTTGGATGAAAACCTAAACTATCATAGATTTGTGCTATGTGAAAAAACGCATGAAACAACAGCTATTAGACGAGAAATGACATTTTTTTTCAAAGTTGTCGAGAACCTTGGTTATTCGCAAAATAGCAAAGGGGGGACTAAAGGAAAATTTCCACAAATGGTCGATTTTTGGGCAAACTTCGGAAAGTTAGAAACCTTGGTTTTCTTTGTCGAAAAATGTTCGGCTCTAATGGTTTTTTTTTTATGCGGTATTTTGCATCGGACAAATCTAGGATAGTTTAGCTTTCAATCCATACTAACTAGGCCATTAGGCGACTTGTAACGACTTGTAATTCCTATTTTTTAGCCTTCGGAAATTCGACCAAAAAATTGGCCAATTTTAAAAAAATTTACTTGGTCGCCCCCTTGCTATTTTGTTTCATTTCTCGTCTAATAGTTCTTTTTTATGCGGTTTTTTGCATAGCACAAATCTATGATAGTTTAGCTTTCCATCCATACCAATTAGGCTATTGTACGACTTGTATTTCCTATTTTTTTAAGCTTCCGAAGTTTCCTAAAAAAATCGGCCATTTTTGAAAATTTTCCCTTGGTCCCCCCTTTGCTATTTTGCGAAAAACCGCGGTTTTCGACACTTTTGAAAAAAACTCTTATTTCTCGTCTATTTGGTGCTTGTTCGTGCGGTTTTTTGCATGGCACATTGTCTTTTTCTGATTGTGGTAACTTTAGTAAAATACTGTAGAATTAGGTTTTTTATATTGTTGCATTGTGGGAAATTTGGTCAGGGTGAGTGCATAGGTTTGTTTACTATAAACCTCTTATTAGATGTCAATTAATCGTTGCAAGCAACGACAAGTCAACATTGAAATTTCTCTCGTTGGGTACCTCTGAACGTCTACAAGAGCAGGTTTTTGGCACACCTATTGTTGCAAAGTGGTCTTCTTTAGTTAGACGTGTGGCAAATCTACACAGTGATCACTCTGATGAACTGTACAAATAGTGTAACCATGGACCTCTTGAGGACAGGATGTGGATTAAACAAGGTACTTCGATTTGTAAACTTGACATTTTCACAATAGTTATTCCAAAATAATCTATAATTTTCCAGGAAACCATTACACACATTTCACTTTGCTCTGCCTAAAAACCCTGCATATTTGTGACACTACATGATTAAGTTACTGTATTGTCATTCTGTGGTACAGAGAGCCACCTTGACTTGGCACGAGTAAGGCTCTGTGAAAAGGTTACACCATAGGAAATAAATATGACAGATATGGATTTATATTTAGGTCGTTTCATCTTGTTCCTTAGGCACAGGTGCACATGATAAACTAAAGAGAGTGAAAGTACTTTTTGACAAGAGATTACAAAGTGATGTGGCCAAGCTGTCTCCAGATGCCCAAACAAGTAGCCTAGAAGGTTTTCATGCGACTATAAATTTTTGGCACCCCAAAACGATTGGGTTTTCATGGTTAGGTTCATGTTGCTGGTAAGTAACACGACACTTACAACCCCTCCCCGAGTTCACAAGCACTTTGAGTTGTGCCAAGGACCCAGGTGTGAATACACTGAAACTGTAATGGCTGGAAACCTTGAGCATATATGAATGGCTTCGAAGTGTACTTTTTTTTCCTTTTTACTGAGAGACTTTCATCTCTTATCAGGCACATAATTTGGCCAGCCTTCACTTTAATGAGAATGCCAAGAGCACTACAAAAAGGACAGCAGAGGAGAACAAGTGATATCATGGGACATATCCAGAATTCAAGTTGGGTGAGGAGGCTGTTAAAGAGGTCCCAGTACCCCCCACCTACGGTAAGTCTTCATTATTTTATTTGTTTAATGCTTGCCTTGCCAGAAAGAAGTTACAAAACCCACTACCATTTTTTCAAAAAACTGCTAACCTTATTTGTATGATATGTATTTTTTGTGTAATACATGTGCAAGTACTGGCATGACGACCAATTCTCCAAGATGTGCCAAATTTGATACATGTACATCTAAATCAGAAGATGGTGATATAGTACCCGTGTTTTATACAGGTTGCAGCGGAAGACCAGCAATAGCTATTTCCAAGGAGCAGCTAGAATTGTACCAGGAATATAGCTTCACGCGCGTTTAGATAACGGGGTAATATGTTGTTTTGACAGTATATATTTTGCGGTTTAATTTTGTTTTTGGTTTGATTTTTTTTCAAACCAGTTTTAAACTGGTTTTAATATATCTCTTTCTTAGATCACTGCCCATTATAACATACCTGGATATCTTTCTGTAGTTAATTTTATGGAGTATGTATCATATAAGGTAGAGAAATCATTTTAAGATTATTATGATGGATTGTTGTCTCTGATGTTATCATGCAAAGACAGTAAGATTTATTTATGCATGTGAACAGTAATTTTTAGTGATTAGGTTTAAGCTCTTAATTTGGTTATGACAACTACAGACAGCCAACAAATAGCGCTGAGCAAATAGCGTTTAAGTCTATAAAGCACCCATTTCAAATAGCGCCGAGGAGCAGTATTTAAGTCTAAGCACCCATTTTAAAACGGTTTGCTTTTACTGCGAGTTACGCTTAGCCTGCAGTCTGCAAGTGTCAAACACTGCATTCTAGGTAAGGGTCTGAGTGATCAGGTTGAGGATTTTAGTTTGTTGATGTATATAACTTTCTAGGTTTTAGAGTTGTTTTATTGTCGGAAGAGATTTCTAGTGTTTGGTCACGTTACTAAACGCTCAATCACCTTGTTATTAGCAGGTACATGTACTCGTGCGTGCTAAACTGCCATAATAAAAATAACTATTCTTCTAGCGGTGGGAGCTAATAGGGAACACTGTACATGTACCAGTAAATCAGTAATAGTAATTTTAAACTTAGTTTTATTTTATTTTATTTTATTTTCATCATAGCGTTGTATTTAATTTCTGTGGAGTACGTTAGCACATGACGATGAATTTTCAGTTCTCTCTCTACGCTTCCAATCCACTCATACCACTTAATTCACCACCACACACCTTTAACGCAAAACGACATCAAATAGTTTCGTAGTGATCTGAAAAACGAGAGTTCGTATCTTTGAATGAAGTCCTCGTAGCCGTCGTCGTCCTCGTTTCGTAAGCTCCCTTTTGATACGGATCTCACTGCTTTTATCATGTAAATTGTGTTGTCACAATTCTAATTAGGCTACATTAACATTTCAAACAAGGTCAGGAAGATGAGAAAAAAAAATCTCATTATCCAATGTTTACAAGATCAGAGGAAAAGCTAGTCTACGGCTTAGGCAACAAAAACGTCACTTTAAACTACAACTTTACTTCATGCACGAAGGAGCGCACATTGAATTTTAAAGCTAGATGTGAGCATGCGCATTTTCTACAGCTTTCAAACGGATTGTACTTGTTTAAATGGAGCAAGCGATATTCAACACTTTTATGAAAGAAAGGACTATTGAACCGATGCTGTATGAAACTATTAATCGGTTTCAATTTGCGTCTGCATTCTTTCAGCAGTTTCGAAATTCTTCCCTTTAACCATATCAAAGAACCTTTTCAAACACCCTCGATATTTGGTTCAACACAATAGACCTTTTTGCAGATACGTCGCCCAGTTTCAAATGACTATACCCAGGGAGTAGATACATATTAATTTGCTCCCTGAGCATCCCACAATGTCTTTCAAAACAATAGAGGTCTATTAGCCACCATCAAAAATACCCAAGATAAAATAAAAACAATGCTTATGCAAAATTTGGAGGGACAAAAAAAGAGCATTATGGTGTTTTTGATATTGGTTAATACTGAATGCGGACGTTTTGGGAAACCCGAGGGTGAAAGTTTGTGGAGCCACGCACGGAAAGGGTTATTCAACAGATCTACTCCGCATTTGAAAAAAAAAAAATTATCATTTGCAAAAGTGAACACAAATGCGCTCAAACAAAGCAAAAAGACCAATGTTATAAAAGATACAATATTTACTAAAAAATACCAGAAAATGTGTAATTATACTTAAGATGAACGTGTTGCTTAAGTAGTTTTAACTAGCTGTAGTGTCTCTCTTAGATCAACTAAATGAAATGGCCATGGTTCAATATGGACTTAAAGGAACGTGGTCTCTAACACATTGCACTATAGAGGTTTTGCACGGCAGCCATGTTGCATGGCAGGAACAATAGATTCTTTTCCCATGGGAACAGATGTTCTTTCTAATGCTTAACATTTTCATTGTTCCTGCCATGCAACACGGCTGCTGTGCAAAACCTCTGTTGTAACTAAATCGAGGATGAGCCATCCACTAATCCCTATGTAAACACTCCAGAAATGTATTAATCACGCTTCATCGCCGCCATGTCGGTGGACGAAAACAAGAGATCGTCCACCAGCAATTGTACATGACGTAATTGTTTACCTTGTGTCTTAAAGAGATTAGTTGCAGGCCATCTCTTCTACTTTTTAAGCATTTTTAAGCAGTTCAAATGACATCTCTTCACACATCGTCTTAATTAAACACAACCTGAAAATTCTATTTTCAAGAACAATTTATCGTCTTTCACAACTGGAGAATCAAAAAACTTATCGATTGGAGCGAATTTTTCAAAGCCATACCCGGTGCATGAAATTTTATTACAAGGCTTTTGGAAGGCTGACAGATGTGACATCGCTTGTATGACCCGGCTGATGTCGCCGCGACCTCCGGAACCACTCTGATCTAGGACGCTAATAGTAATTGTACCAGAAAAGGGCCACACTAGGAAACTGTCGTACTCTCCTTGTATCATATGAATGAAAAGTGCCACGTGGGTGCCTTTTCCACTCCCCACTCCCTTGGGGTAAATTCTTATGCCCAGAATCCTTTCTTGCGGATAATTGTACACTGCATCAGTAAAGACTGGTGTTTCGTTTTCGCGAAGTTGAGCAACCTCGGTTATTTTAAAAATGTAATAGGTGTCACTTAAAGATCGCCTTTTCAGAGAAGCTGTCTGTGAAATGGACCTATAATGAATAAATTTTCCCGTATTAGTAAAAAGTAGACAAAAAACAATTCTGTGGAGATGGATTTCTCAATGATGTCTATGGGGGGAGGGGGGGGGGGGGGGGGGTGAGGGAGTAGGAGTTACGCTCCTGATAGATTTAGTTGCCCAGTGGTTTATTAAAAACGTGGATTTGTCTGGGGGTGTTACTTTTCCCGAGTTCACAAATCTGGCCCAGTCGTTCAAAAGAAGGATTAAGCATATCCATCGGATAAATCACTAGTCATTGGATAGCGCAATTGTCGATATGTCGTATCCACTGGATAGCTCTATCTATCGCTATCGTTTGAACAACTGGGGCCTGGTTTTCTTTTACGTCCCACAGGATTAAGACATAGAAGGGTTGTGAGATGGGGCCCACGGTTTATCGTCCTCATCCGAGAAGCCTAGGTAGAGAGTCTAAACATTTGTAGAGATCGTTACAAAGGCATATTTATTCGAAGGCCCTGCGTGTAGGTCTGGCCGGAGGTTTAATTCCGCGACCTCCTGCACAGTAACCCAATGCCCAACCGGTCAGCGGTTAAACTAGTTCTTGGAATGGCAAATAATCAAACCTAAAGAATCCTTGTTTTAAACAGATGAAGGCAAATAATCGCTCTAAACTAAAAACAAAAAGCGGTACATAGCGTGGAGAACTTATGTTTCCCTCAACTGCGGTCGACGTCGAAGTTGGATTCACTCCCCAATTAATCTGTGAAAAAGCAAAAATGGGGTCTCCCACGATTATACAAAAAAGCATGACAGTGTGAAATTGTGTCTATCCTCAAAAATATCATGACGATTGAGAAGTTCTGAACAACTATTCAAATTTAGATATCCGGATATTCTTTACCAGTTTTCACCAAATATACCGCACAGATCATTGCACAAAGTATTGGTGATAATTCGGACTTGCCACTTGCCTCGTTAGTTTCGGTGTCCACTGACTCATCTCCCCTGCGGTGCATGTATGCTCCGTGGCTCTTTCAATATCCCCAACAGAAGAGATTAAATTGACTGCCATAACCTGTTGATCAAGCAGAGTTGTCTGCCCCCTGAATTTCGAACAAAACCACGGACAGTTAACATGAGACGACTAAATTTTGCTTTAATTAATTCATCATCAGGCATATGTGAAATTGAAATATCTTTGAACGAGGAGTGCTTAGTTAAAGCAGTTTTCAAATGACTGTCAAAAGTAATGACGCGATTGCAATTGCTACGCTTAATTATCGGTTTAAAAATCTCGTGCCAGTTTTATCAACCCGCGAGGCAAGCACGTGCGATTTTTTCCACGCTTGGAGCAAGTTACATGGAAATGCTACAAATTTGGATTGGTTCATTACGCCGTTTGCTTTAAAGGCCCTTCACGGACAAAATATCGAATGTGCTTGTATCAATGTTATGTTTAATACATGAACGTTATGTGCAATAAATCTATAAGAAAAGATGTCCGATATAAATATGAGATGCCCAATACAATTAAAGGATGTTTGATACTCCTAAAAGATGTTAATAATCAAAAGATGATACATTTAAAAGATTAGTAAGCGGAAATTATTTTGCAAGACAGGAAGTGAATGTCATTACGTACCAGGCTCCCTCAAGAATGCAAGGACTTTCCCTGAATACAAAATGGCGTCTGCTGGAGCTACTTGTACAATTTGGCTTCCAGACACAGAAAGGTTTCTCATGGGATTAATGCAATAACTGCGAAAGAACCGCAACAACGAAAACGTCACAGGCACTTAGTCCATTCTTTATTCATTCTTTATTCGTAGAATGGAAGAATACGAAAGAATTTAGGTGTTCTAACCTCGAGAATCAGTCATATGTAGGAGAAATTTGCTTAATGGCCTACTTTTAAAAACACCAATTACTTGGCATCTTGAAAAAGCTGCGATGTCACTTCGAGGGAATTGGGGAAAAAGCGTATACCACAAGAACCGAAGTCCTGTCTCAAAAATACTCAGTATCGACGACATTGACTTCATTTGCGTTAATTGCTAATTTCGGTTTACAGTGTCCCCTAACTAGCGCTACAGCGCTAAAACGACTAGACAATTAAATTAAGTTCTTTTCCTTTTAGAGAAAACGGGGTGGACCTTCATATACCGGACTAAGATGGCGGAGGACAAAAGAACCATTCTTATTCCGATTAGGCCTTACTAACTAGCTATTGTTATGCTCGCTTTGTTCTTTCGTTTTATGGACATTCGAGTGGTTTTCAGTCGAGTAATTAGTGAATTACTTTGGTTTATGATTACTTCACTCAGTGATTAGTTCAAAGCTCTTGCGCCACTTTTTTGACCAATCAGAAGTGAAACCAAAACCAATCGTGGCTCGCGCGTGAACATTTTCCCGCGCTTTGTGTCGGCTACCTGTAACTACTTCGAGTTTTGATTGGTTTACTGGATTGTCTCCGTTCTTTTTGATCGGCCAAAGTAATAACTTTGGTTTTACGACACTCGATTGAAACTCGCTCTAATTATTTCGGATCCGGTATATAAAAGTTCAGCCAGAAAACGAACGTCCGCGTCCCTGTGAACAGCAAGAACTCCATGCCCTGCTCTTTGCGAATAGTGTGTGGGTTCTTTTTTGTCCCACAGATCTATGAACATTAAAGGGTTGTGAGACGATGCCTATGGTTTATCGTCGTTATCCAAGAAGACTAGAGAGTAACCATTTTGAAGATGTCCAAAAAGGCAGCACTTTCTGGCAGCTTCTGCAAGTATCGGCGCCAAAATTACGTAAAACAAAGGAAACAAAAGACAGGAAACAGAACAACTCCAAATAAAGATCAATCTCAAGTGATCAAAAACATAATGCTTTCCGGTACCTGCAGAAAGACCCCAGTTTCTCCTCAGTTTTAAAGACCACGAGTGATGGCGGCCCCGTGCTCAACCGCGGCTACTCACAAAGAACTCTAAAGAATCGAAATGATTGGTCGTGGCGTCTCGTTTGGGCGGTGCGTTCGTAGCTATTCTTTGGTTTGCATCCACGTGATGAGAAGGTTGGTGTATAAAACAATAGAAAATGGCCCCACACGTTTTGCATAATAAT
This sequence comes from Montipora capricornis, assembly GCF_036669925.1. Taxonomy (NCBI): domain Eukaryota; kingdom Metazoa; phylum Cnidaria; class Anthozoa; order Scleractinia; family Acroporidae; genus Montipora; species Montipora capricornis. The sequence goes on along the minus strand of NC_090889.1, from coordinate 36,630,216 downwards.
AGTGTCAAGTTCCCAAATAATAATAATAATAATAATAATAATAATAATAATAATAATAATAATAATAATGATAATGATAGTGATGATAATAATAATAATAATAATAATAATGATGTAATAATAATAATAATAATAACTATCAAAACAATTAGTAAATATTTACAATTTTAAGCTATATATCGAAATTATTTACAAATTTTAAAAACTGAACTATATGTTCACGATAGAAAACTATTTACGATATGTGAATAATTTATAAATTGGAAAAAGACAATTAAACATTACTAAAGAAAAAGCTAATCAAAAAAAAAAACTAATAATAGTAATAATAATAATTTAAAATGATGATCTAAAACATATTGGTCTAAAAACTTATTGTACACAAAAAGTCTTATGTATCAAAGAGAAAAATCAGTCAGGCGAAAGCATAAAACATTCGTTAGTAAATTATTATGTCAGTCCAGCAAGTCCCTTCTCTATCTCTAAGTCATTCTCCTGTATATTTGTCTTTCTTCTCCGTGACCTTGTTCCCCTCAAACAAACTAGGGCAGTCCGCAGGATGGCGAAGGACACTTGCGTTCGAATCCACGCGATTGTTGTTGCATAGTCCTCTTACTTCTTTGAACAGATGAGCTCGGCAAGTCTGGAATGGTACCGCTGACACTCCTGAGACATACCTCCTGTTGTGGTGAAAACCAAGGGCGTAAAAGTGCCATTCTCTACTTCTATTATTCTGGATGCATATTTCCGCTTCTTTTCATCTTCGTGCAATTTATACATCTGTTTGGGGCTAAGCTTTTTATACGAGTCCGCATTCGGGTGACATACCCGTATATCAAAAAAGGCGGCCCGTTGTCTCCCAGAATC
>NC_090889.1:36619349-36621849 GCF_036669925.1 Montipora capricornis | reverse complement strand
GAATACAGATTGTTTCCCGATTTAGAATAGCTTGCAGGCTATATTAGTACTCTTACTCTCCCGTTCAGTACCAGAACTGATATTAATTAGTTGGATGCAACTATAGAAATTAATTACGCGTTATTTCGGACTTTAGAGCAATCGAAATATCGAGAGTCATCTGAAAATCCGGCAGAATTAAATGCCATTAGTGGCATTTAGAACCGAGAATTTTTTTTTGGTTAGGATTGAGCGCCAAAACTGTCTTAATTGCCCCCGCAGGGCTTGGCCGAGGAGGCATCCTAGAAGCCCACGCGTAAAGATATTGTATATGTAAATTGGTACACTCTCTTTTTTTTTTTTTTAAGAATATTTTACAAGAATATCAAGGCTGAAATTTGTGAAATTTTCAGAATATTCAAAGAATAAACCTGAGGCTGAAATTGTGAAAAAAATATAAATTCTTGCGTTGAAAATCTGTAAATGCAATACAATGATATGTTTTCACTTAACTGACCTAACGAACAGCGATGCCGGGAAGACGTGCACAATCTAACGCGATACAGATTTGGACACCAAACACTTGTAATTGTACCCCAATACATCCTTAAACGGAAATATCATAAGCTATAATTAACAATATTACAAGGCAGAAAAATTGAATTTTCAGCCTGGGCAGGAAAAACAGTATTTTAAAAAAAAGGAAAGAGTCAGTAGATATTGTTGCCCACGCAGGGTTTGTCCCAGGGGCCAAAACCCGAGGAGGCAACCTAGAAGCCCCCGCGTAAAAAGAGGGCAGTTGTAAAAATGATTTAACCACCTTATCGGCGACCATATTAAGCGAAGGTTAATATATAATACCTTTATTTTACCTGCTTTTAATTACTGTAGTGACGTTTGGCATTTTTGCAGCAAACGTAGTAAAGACAAATTGAAACAACTAAATAAGCAGGCTTTAATGATGGCTCTGAAGTATATAGTCATCTTGACTACTGATGAAACTTTACTTAGAATAATGGGGTGTGAGAATCTTGAATCTTCTCGTGGTCAGAACATGTTAGTCAGTACGTATAAGACTCTTTATGGAATTGCTCCACCATCATCTGAGATCACAACTGGAAGAAAGAAACGGCGTGCAATCTCAGAAGTACCCTAAAATTAAATCTACCAAGAGTTACTACAACTTCCTATGGATTACAATCGTTCAGATATGCTGCTCCTCAGGTATGGAATACGCTGCCTGGTAACATAACAACTTCTGAATCTCTCATCGTTTGTTGCTTTTACGCGCGCTATTCATAATATTACTGTGTAGATTTCATATTTTTATCAATTCTGGTGTGCTTTCTTAGATTATTATACTCGGAGATACTAGCTCTCTCGAGCTACACTAAACCCGAGTTTAAATAAAGTGGTACGTAAATGTCTGTATGTATATGTCTGTAAATTGGTAGATATTGTATGGTTGAAAGATGTTGCACGATGTTGACTTCTGGGGTGGGCAAACGCCTCAACACACATCAACATTTGATTCAACAAGCTCAACAGAGGCCTTTTATTCAGTCCCAGACTGCAGCCGCGGTTGTTACTATAGATACCGTAATGGTTATGAAACGTCATTGAGAGACCAATTAGTGCACAGGCGCATGCCCAACAATAGGGAGCTTAAGCAACGACAACGGCGACGGCAACGACAACGTCATCTCAAAATATAAATTTGCGTTATTTTAATCGCTTCGTGACTATTTCAACGTTTTTAATATGACAAGGGTGTGGTAATTCCTCAAAGATGACACCAGTCGGAACGCCACTCAATTTTAGGAGAGAAAATGAAAATTTATCTTCAAGTGCTGACGTTCTTCATAAAACCAAAAACTTGGCTATTTCACGTTGTTGTTTTGCTGACGACGGCAACGAAATGGACAAAAGTGAAAATCGCACGTGCAGGGCGTGCAAAGCTATCGTTTTTACCCTCTAAATATGCAAATTTGTGACGTTCTCGTTGCCGTCGCCGTTGTCGTTGCTTAAGTTCCCTAATGTTGAAACAGCGGAGGGGTGGGGGCAAACGGCTACAACTTCATTCAACATTCGAAAAATAAAAGAAAATTTAATGTTAAATGGTTGTTGAAGCAAAGTTTAAACACTTTTAAACTCATTTGACATCTATTTAATTTCGATTCAACACGTTTCAACACGGTTGAAAGGGAAGAGCAAACGCTTTCGACATCGTTATTCAACAAGATCGAACGGATGTTGAAGCAAATGTTGAAGGCGTTTGCCCGGAAACATTTTTTTGCTAGTTTACGATGATCACATGAGGTTAAAGGAACATTTTTATTAGTTAGTGCCGCAAACTGTTGTGACACAAGTCACAGGACAAATATTACACTGCGCGATGATTAAAAAATAGTTCCCTGAGAGGACATGTGCTCACTGGTAATGAATGTTAAGCCGGTTAACATTATCTCCTTCTGCTTCATTTTTATTTGTAATCGAAATTGACTGCAAAGAAAAAAAGAAA
>NC_090889.1:36601849-36614349 GCF_036669925.1 Montipora capricornis | reverse complement strand
TCAAGTCGTGTAGCAGTTGGATCATCAAATGGAATGGTAGGCTTGATCAACCTTGCGCGATTCTGTTTAGCCCGCATAAATTATCCAATGTTCAAAATCCTATGTAGCTTTTCAATACCAAAGTTGCATCTACGTTAAAGTAGACAGAACTGGCAGGTTAATCAAGCATCGTCCTCCAAGCACGTACTTTCAACTGGGGTCTCAAAACATCCCTAAGAACAAGGGGCACAGCGCCAATCAATATGTTGGCCAGTCTACATAGCGAAACGATATTCTTGCTGCGATACGCCGGTTTGCCATGTTTGGTGTTGCCATTGTAAACATTCATCACACTGCAAGCTTCACTAACCAGCAGGGACACGAAGTGTGCAGGAAATACACACGTCCATAGCGTTCGTAATTGAATATAGTCGAGATTCGATTAAGACTGTGACAGTTGCTATGAAATTTTTTATATACGGCGACGGATCAAAAAAAGGTTCCTGTCACCTTTTCATTGGTTATAATTTGTAGGTGATAGAATTTGCTCTTACTGATTTTTTATATTGCAAAGTTTACAGAATACTTGACTAATGAGCTTTTTTGCTCATTTTAGTTCCCAACAACAAATTACGAAACTCGCGTGCCAGCTGTATAATTGGTTTTACTTAACTTTTTGGTGATTAATAAGAAAACAAAATTAAAAAAAAAAAAAACAATTTAAAGACACTAACAATTACATACCACACATTAACAGAGAGTGAGGTCATTACAGGATAATCTAAGACCGAGGCCTTGATGCATTGACCAAGCGATAGCGAGGTCAATACATCAAGGCCTAGGTCTGAGATTTCCCTGTAATGACCGAACGGACGAGGTTAATAAGTTATTTATTATATGGCTTTTTCCTTCGCTCAGTTTCGGCCTTTTCTTCGTCCTTTGGACAATAAAACTCGCTCTCGCTGTGGCTCTCTTAGTCGCCCATACTGAAGAAGTATCTCTATACTAGTTTTCTTTCAGTTATTGAAAATGTAGTTGTACTTTGTCCATATTTTTCGTTGTTTTCGCCCACGCGCTCGTAGCTTTTACTCTCAACTCAAAAGAGCCGTTCCAGCCGGGAAAAAGGAAACAAAAAACAATTCATAATGCCCCGTCATGACAAGAAAATTTTGCCCGCTCAGCAGCCAATCAGAGCGCGCGTACTATTAATATTGTAGCCATGTAATAAAAGAAAAATATACTTACGCTAGTCCTTCAAAACTGAACAATCGTACTCGAATAACAACCGGCCGGCATACACAATAGACCACAATAGTCTTCACGCGTGTGATTTTTTGTTCAAGTCACGTCACAATAGACTTCACTTTATGAATTCTACTAAAATCTAAAGACTCACGCAAGAATAGAGCTCTATAGAAACGCACTTTGTGTGTTTCCATTTGGCTTATCTCGAATGGAAAATTTCATTTACGTCAACATTCTACTGTTTATGAGGGAGATCATACGTATGACTCTCGGAAGGGAAAGGTAGTTGAAGTCGAAACACGTGGGGAGAAGGGGGCGAACTCGAATAGTTACGGGGCTAACTGGAGGAGGCTAAAGCGAAACAAAGCGAAACCACTGAGTAGCGGATCAATGTGCAGGGATAGCGCAGCAGCGAGAGCACTCGCCTCCCAGCAATGCGGCCCGGGTTCAATTCCCAGACTCGGCGTCATATGTGGGTTGAGTTTGTTGGTTCTGTACTCTGTACCGAGAGGTTTTTCTCCGGGTACTCCGGTTTCCCTCTCTCCTCAAAAACCAACATTTGACTTGATTTGCGTTAATTCCTAATTTCATTTGACAGTGTCCCCAATTGGTGCTCCAGCGCTAGAACGACTAGACCAAGTTATATTACTTTGGCCAATCAAAAAGGAAGGAGAAAATCCAGTAAAGCAAATAAAACTCGAAGTAATTACACGTACCCAACACAAAGCGCGGGAAAAGGTGTACGCACAAGCAACGATTGGTTTTGGTTTCACTTCTGATTGGTTGAAAAAGTGGCGGTAGAATTTTGAACAAATCGCTGAGTGAAGTAATGCGAAACCAAAGCAATTCGCTAATTACTTTGGAAAAAAATTGAAAACCGCTCTATCATGTAAACCTAGCCAACACCCATATCAAGTTGTTGCTCAGCTCCCATGAACGAGGATGTCAGGGGTTGGACTTTTGGAAGGCAAAAACCTTTGAATCGCTGAGTGAAGTAATGCGAAACCAAAGCAATTCGCTAATTACTTTGGAAAAAAATTGAAAACCGCTCTATCATGTAAACCTAGCCAACACCCATATCAAGTTGTTGCTCAGCTCCCATGAACGAGGATGTCAGGGGTTGAACTTTTGGAAGGCAAAAATCTTTGAAAGGAAACTTAAACAAATACTTATATAATAATTTATACGGACTAAATACGACGATTTACGTATAAAAATATTTGGTTAACAATAAAAAGGAATCACTGTATTAACAGTAACAAGAATGACACAGGGCTGAACTTATTATCTCTATCGTAGGGAAGAAAAATCAGCAAAATCGATTGCTAGTGCAATACAAAAGCACACAATGCTAAGAAAAATTAGATATGGACTTTAAAGGGTTAAGAAAACTCCAACATTGTCAGACAGAGAGGCAAATCTTAATGAATTACCTGCAATAATCCCATTGAAAGTCATTGCCTTGCTACAATCAATGACTATCTCTGCAACCAACAATATTTTCTATTTTCAATTGGTTATAACATTTCACCTGCTAAGCCTCCCTCAAGTTTCTTATTTGCTGCCTGTTCTGGGGCATCTTTTCATTGATTTCTGTTTCAGTTCTGCAACAGATAGTGCTTGTGCATCGATATGCCTTGAACTTTGCTGCCCTTTCCCATGGACAAACTTTTCATATTGGTCACGTGATGGTGGATCTGGGAATCTCACACAAGGAGTTGCCAATTGGCATCATAATCTCAAATGCCATTTGTATTTGTTCCTGCTTTGAAGCACATTCAAGCACAATTCCACATTCCCCACAAAAATCACAGAACTGTTCTTGAGGGTAACACTTTCTTTGACCACGCTGACAGTAGTCAGGCTTTGCTACTTGAGATGGCGTCCTTGAATCATAATGTGATACATAGGGTGATGGCATAGGGTGATAGTTAGCTCTCATTACTTCTCACCACTTTCCAAGTGAACCAGTTGATCTGGAGCAATTAGTCAACATCAAATCATATTTTATTCCTAAATGCTTGGACTCTCTTGCTTGAAGTGACAAAATATCAAACCCAGTCCTGTACTTCTCAAAGAGAAGAGAAGCATGGAATGCAATGGCATATGCCACTGTCCATGCAGTAACATTAATTAATTGATTGTTCTCTTTAAGTTGTTAAACTTCAATTAAATTGGTATCCACCTTATTAAACAGTGTTCCAGCATACCATAAATGTAGATCTGCTTTTCCCAAGGCCTTCCTCTTCAGCTTCTGTGCTTCTGATTCATCTGGGATTTCTAAAGTACCTACTAGTTTTTAACAATACTTGGCTAGTGCAATTGCCAGTTCCCCAAGAAGTCGTGTTGAAGGATTATTGCTCCTGTGATCTTTGTCATTGTAATGTTCCCGAATCTTATTTGCAATACATGCAAGACTACAGCTAGGATTTTTCCCAGACGTACCTGCTGCTCCTCCCCTCGTTCATGAATTATTATTTATGGGCGAGGGGAGGAGCAGCACCATAAGAAGCTCTTGGCTGTGCTCGATTGATTGAGGGAGACAGGTCTGACATTGAACGAAGACAAATGTGAATTCAGATTACCCAGGTCATCTGCAATATTAGTCACACCGTCACAGCCTCGCAGTAGATTATGATGCCCACCAACCTTTCAAAACGATAACTGTACACTGCATCACTAAAGATAGGTGTTTCATATCGGCGGTGTTGAGAAATCTCTTCGATTTCCATGATAAAAGATGTACCATCTGCGTTTTTCCTTTTTAGAGACGCTGTCTGGGGATTTGACCTGCAATTAATTTTCCAAGCATTAGCAATAAATAAATAAATAAATAAATAAAAAAACAGATTAATGCGGGATGTTCTCATCACACTATGACGTCTTGTGGGATTTATTCACCAAGCTTTAGTTGTTAAGAGTGATGCATTTTGCACAAATCATACAAGCGCCCTTCCCGAGCACGGTTCCATGAAAACGCGTAATAAGTGAAGACCAGGCTTTAGTTGTTGAAAATTAAAGATGGGCAGGGCCAAAAATAATTCGGCATGGCTGATTCGCCTACCTGTGCTTTCTGCCAAACAGAGGTTGAATCCTTAGAGCATTTACTCTTTTCCTGTAAAGTATCATCTAAATTTTGGAAACATGTCTTGTCTTGGTTGCGTGATTATAACATCTTTGTTGAAAACATTAAAGAAGAAGATATAATTTTTGGTAAGTTTGATATTCCAGACGATTTTTTCTTGTTTAATCATATTTTGCTTTGGGTAAGTGTTATATTTACTCTCAGAAATGCCAGAATGTTTTACCTTCTCTTCAGGGTTTTATTGCCAGGACAAGGCGTGTTTATAACATCGAACTCCACATTGCCAGGAAAAGAAACCAATTAAACAATCATTTTAAAAAGTGGGAAAAGTTAATTAGTGTTTTTTTTTCCAGTTAAAGAAACTGCTCAAAATAAAACGGGATAGGGCAACTCGCTAAATAAATCATACTCTACAGAGGAGGAACACTTGGATTTGATAGCTCTGATCCGCTTGATTAACAGCTCTACCCAACTTTTGGACAAGCAAGGCCAGACCCTAGAGGAATGGTAAGATCAACAATAACATTGCTGAACACCATTTACAGACAAACCACAGAATCAACCGAGACTGTCTGCTGAATGCGTTACCTACGGTACGTATTAATTGCTACCAATGGATCGTAGTGGAAAGCCGGTTTACTAACTTTGAACAGAGACCACTAAACCCATACCTACAACTTCCCGCACCCTACAAACGACTTATCGACGACATCAACAACAGACTGACCGACTTATTTTAATAACGGCAACTCACCGACCTATTTCACCAGCAGACATTACAATAAAACGGCCCGAAACCTACCAATCACTGTTTACAGTCTTCGCAGCCAATGAGATAGATACCGACAGTCGACCAATAACATCATGACTTCGTTGACCAATAACATCAACGACCAGAGTATTTATATCATCTACTGAGGTTGTGAAAATCACTAGACTCTGAAACGACGTTCGAAACGTCAGTCATTGTTACACTCATTAAATTTATAATATTAATAATTAGTATATACCACAAAGTGCCATAATGGGACAGAGAGCGAATCTTAGGGCGATGGGCGGGATATGTGAATTTCACTAAAATTATTTTTAGAGATTGTAATTAACGGGTCTAATTCCTGATAGGTCCGCACATTTTAATGGATGCGTGTTAGCCAGTGTAATGGGGGCATTTTTTATAAAAGTGACGACACATTTGAAATTAAAGACATTTTTCGGTCGTGCAACGACCATCTTCAGTTGAAAGTAGAATTAATTTGAAGTTACATTTGAATTTATAATATGCTAAACAAAGATAAATAACAACGTGAAATAAATTGGGAATCTAACAAAATAGCCAAAGGTAACAAAAAAGAGTGTACAATGGAACATGTTGATTAGAACGAGAGAGTTAAATTAACGTGATATAATTGCTTATTTAAAGAAGGTTGCTCCCAGGAAATATGCAAGGCCTCTTTTATCTTGACCTGGAATTTTGTGGTCGCACGGTCTATAACTTCAAAACACTCCGCAGAGCAGGAGTTACGGCATGCCTCGGATTGTTGAAGGTGTTTAAAGATATGTGAGGTCCTGTCCCTGTTTAAGTGTTCGCGAATGCGTGTCGAGAGGTGTCGGCTGGTTTCGCCGACATAGCAAGAATTACAGCTTGCACAGGTAAACTTGTAGACAACATTCGAACAGAGTTCAACAGGCACAGGGTCCTTCACACTAAACATGTTACGGATCTTGAAGGAAGAAAAGGCTAGCTTAACATCAAGATTGTTACAATAACGTTTAAGTAATTTACGTAATCTGTTTTGTGCTACAATAGAGAAGGGCCCAACATAAGGTAATTTGAAAAAATGTGTAGGATTAGAGGGAGGACTAGTAGGTGTGTTCGAAAGGGTCTGAGTTTTGTAATATACTGCTTAATGACTCTCTCAACGATATGACTGGGGAAAAGGTTTTTACGTAAGATTAATAACAATTTCTTGATATCCTCATGGAAGCCTATCCATGTGTTGTTGATCTTATACGTTCTGTCAACTAGAGTCCTGATTAAGCCAAGTTTGTAAGAGAATGGGGTAAAACTAAAATAATTAGTTAATAGACCGGTGAACGTTTTCTTACGATAGACCCTGGTAATAGGAGAAAGAGGTTGACTGTTGTCAATCAGAACATCCAAAAAGGGGATTTTTTTATCCATCTCTTTTTCCATGGTGAAACGTATATTGGGATGTCTATCGTTGATGTAGTCAAAAAACAAAGTAGCGTCATGTTCAGTGTCAAATAGACAAAAAGTATCGTCAACATACCGTCGATAAAGTAAAATACTGGAGGCCTTGTAGTTTTCCAACCAGATCCTTTCATGGTGACCCATGAAAAGATTAGCCAACACCGGGGCAAGGGGAGAGCCCATTGCCACCCCATCAAATTGATCAAAAAACGAACCCTTGAACAGGAAATGTGTTTGAGCAGTGGCAAAATTAAAAAGATTTCTGAGTTCAGTTTTAGTTAGCTGGAGATCAGGGTTGCCCTTGGAGATGTAGTCAACTGCCAGGTTGACACACTCCTCCAAGGGTATGTTTGTAAACAAACTTTCGACATCAAAGGAAACCATGAACTTTCCCGATAAAGGCAATTCATTGATTTCACGAACAAAAGTAAAAGTGTCTAAAGCACAATATTCAGATGGGATATGAGGTTCCAAAAGAATGCATAAATACTTAGCCAGCTCATAGTTGTATGAGCCATTTGGATCGCTGTGTTTATGACAAAATCTATCCCTCTGGCTCTCAACCTGCTAGAATCTACGGCCTCCCCAAGATGCATAAGGCCCGTGAGCCGAACTCAACTCCTCCGTTCCGTCCTATAGTTTCTTCAATTGGAACATACAACTATGAGCTGGCTAAGTATTTATGCATTCTTTTGGAACCTCATATCCCATCTGAATATTGTGCTTTAGACACTTTTACTTTTGTTCGTGAAATCAATGAATTGCCTTTATCGGGAAAGTTCATGGTTTCCTTTGATGTCGAAAGTTTGTTTACAAACATACCCTTGGAGGAGTGTGTCAACCTGGCAGTTGACTACATCTCCAAGGGCAACCCTGATCTCCAGCTAACTAAAACTGAACTCAGAAATCTTTTTAATATTGCCACTGCTCAAACACATTTCCTGTTCAAGGGTTCGTTTTTTGATCAATTTGATGGGGTGGCAATGGGCTCTCCCCTTGCCCCGGTGTTGGCTAATCTTTTCATGGGTCACCATGAAAGGATCTGGTTGGAAAACTACAAGGCCTCCAGTATTTTACTTTATCGACGGTATGTTGACGATACTTTTTGTCTATTTGACACTGAACATGACGCTACTTTGTTTTTTGACTACATCAACGATAGACATCCCAATATACGTTTCACCATGGAAAAAGAGATGGATAAAAAAATCCCCTTTTTGGATGTTCTGATTGACAACAGTCAACCTCTTTCTCCTATTACCAGGGTCTATCGTAAGAAAACGTTCACCGGTCTATTAACTAATTATTTTAGTTTTACCCCATTCTCTTACAAACTTGGCTTAATCAGGACTCTAGTTGACAGAACGTATAAGATCAACAACACATGGATAGGCTTCCATGAGGATATCAAGAAATTGTTATTAATCTTACGTAAAAACCTTTTCCCCAGTCATATCGTTGAGAGAGTCATTAAGCAGTATATTACAAAACTCAGACCCTTTCGAACACACCTACTAGTCCTCCCTCTAATCCTACACATTTTTTCAAATTACCTTATGTTGGGCCCTTCTCTATTGTAGCACAAAACAGATTACGTAAATTACTTAAACGTTATTGTAACAATCTTGATGTTAAGCTAGCCTTTTCTTCCTTCAAGATCCGTAACATGTTTAGTGTGAAGGACCCTGTGCCTGTTGAACTCTGTTCGAATGTTGTCTACAAGTTTACCTGTGCAAGCTGTAATTCTTGCTATGTCGGCGAAACCAGCCGACACCTCTCGAAACGCATTCGCGAACACTTAAACAGGGACAGGACCTCACATATCTTTAAACACCTTCAACAATCCGAGGCATGCCGTAACTCCTGCTCTGCGGAATGTTTTGAAGTTATAGACCGTGCGACCACAAAATTCCAGGTCAAGATAAAAGAGGCCTTACATATTTCCTGGGAGCAACCTTCTTTAAATAAGCAATTATATCACGTTAATTTAACTCTCTCGTTCTAATCAACATGTTCCATTAAACACTCTTTTTTTGTTACCTTTGGCTATTTTGTTAGATTCCCAATTTATTTCACGTTGTTATTTATCTTTGTTTAGCATATTATAAATTCAAATGTAACTTCAAATTAATTCTACTTTCAACTGAAGATGGTCGTTGCACGACAGAAACATGTCTTTAATTTCAAATGTGTCGTCACTTTTATAAAAATTGTTGTTAGTCTGCTTCTTTCCAGATCTAATGGGGGCATTGTAATGACCTTTCTAATGGCGACTGTTGAATATTCAACATGACCTATTCGACCGGGATTGACGTTCGGCTGCTTCGAGTTTTTTGTGCGACGGATTAATATTCCCTTATCTCTGCTTGCTTTTTGCTGTAGATTTCTTTTTTCCACCTTTATTTGGTGCCGAAGGTCCTGCACCGAATTCACTGTCGTTGCTGTGATCGTACGTAGCGCTTGATGAACTTGAAAGCTCACTTTTAGTTAGACAGTTCACAGCGTCAGTATTTTCGCGTTTATCGATCGACTTTTCTATGTTGTGCCACGTTGTGCTATGTTGGGTACTTGTGTGTTACTAATATCGTAGCATCATTTGAAAAAGAGTGGTTGTGTTGATCCATGAAAGTATAAGTGATGGAAAGAGCTGGAAAATCTTGTCAGCCACCTTCACGTTATCATTTAAACCCTATTTTACATACTGGGAACAAACAGTAAGTATTTTTACAACAAAGGAAAAACAACTTTGGCGGACGCCTCTTTTCACCAGTTACAGTTGAACTTCGACATTGCGAACTCTCAGGAGAATCGAAAAATAGTTGTAAATTTCGGGAGTCGAAATAACCAATAGTAAATGACAGAAGAACAAATCCAAGAAAAATGGTTTTGAGTTCGAAATAACGTAGCCTCCTATATATCCAGCCGTCACGCGTCGTTACGAGCCCTCAGAGCGTCTGCGTGGGAGGCTATATAGTTTCAGGGTAGTTTAATGGATTTAGCGTAAACTTTATCTGAAAATCCATTACCTGCTGATAGCTTTAGTAAATAAAGAATAAATGCTATACCGAGTAATTGTTTCGTTTCTTTGTTTTTCACTTTCACGTGATTATACTGTTGCACAATCTCGCAGTATTTAAATTCTGCTACGTGTATCCTGCCTTAGTCCGAAGATGATATAGATTTATATCGAAATAATACAAGCACATAACATCGTTTCCTTGCATTTGTTGTCTATCAAGTTTAGTCACAATGCAATTACTCGGTATAGCATTTATTCTTTATTTATCTGAAAATATTAAACTTTTAATTAGTATTTTTGATAAAGACTTCAATACAAGGCAATCGAAATAATATAACATTCTCAAAAGAAAGTTTTCAGTCCGCCAAGTTGATTATGCGGATCGCGCCTCAGGAATGTCAAATGATTGAAGCTTGTCCCGCTTGAGTTAAAAAAGTAAATGAGCTCTTTCAAGATTCAGTGATGTTCACTGAAGAAAATAGACTTTGCAGCTAGAGTGACGTAAAAGCTTAATTGATACTTAAGCTGAACGATAAGTGACGACGAACGTACAGTATTTGATTTCTCGAGAAAAACTAGCCACTGAACTACTGAACCTTTCTCGTCTGACTTTGCTCGGACGCTTTACAAATAACAACGTAGCTCTTGTGTCACTCATAGCAACAAGTCTATTGTCCCAGCCTACGTCACTGTCCATAAAAGGAACTAGTCGCGCCCTTTGTTCAATGACACTGACAGACCCGGAGGTTCGGAGCAACAGTCCATTGAAAACATTTAACACCATGGGTTCGTCTTCGTCCAAAGAAACCCCGAAAGAAATTGTCAGATACATAGAAAGTGATGAAAGCAAAAGAATAAGACTTCTCGGTCAGCTCGAAAATCAACTCGAGGAGCTCAAACAAGAGGTGGTGACAGTCGAACCGGCCATTAGTAGCAATGTCCGTTCCACTGTCTTCCAGGAGCAAGATGCGCTGTTGATGCGATACAGCCAGTTGACAGATAAAGAACAAGTCATACGCGACGTCAAAACGATCTTCGGTGGTTTCCCCATTCTGGAATTTCTCGTCGACACGGCAACCAAGTTGGTGAGTACCATGGCTTCCTCTGAAGACCTTAAGGAGATCCTTCGCTGGCAAGAGCGCAAAATGGTGAAACGAATCGGAGACCAAGTTTTCGGGCTAGAGGCCCACTACAAAGTCAAGGTATTGGAGGAGACCAAGGGAACTTTTATCAAATCCAAAGATACTGTGGTGTTGATTGCCTACAAGTGTATTGCACACGCAATGGATCTTAATCCAGCAGAGTTTCCGGATGAAGAAATGTACAAGAAACTGACTTTCTAAGTTTTCCAAAGGTTCCTTCCCGGGATCTACAGGAAATTCTTACGGCATGTAAGATGTAATTGGTTGATTCAATAAGTAGGACGTTTCCTCGTTGATTAATGTTCGCTTTTAGTTTTATGGCTCGGATTCATTTCTTCAAAAGTTGTTAAATTAGTTCATATCAGCCCTTAGCAATTCTCTATGCGACGCAGAGTATACTAGCTATGATGGCCTGTACGTAGGTTTTACTTATTACTAGCTTTAGTGTGCTTGTTCTTTACAGACAGCTGCTAATGTACATTAAGAAATCCCGGCCGAAGTTTAGCTCTTACTTTTAATTTACTTCACCGAGTTCTATCAGGTAGATTGGGTTTGTAGATTTAGTTTCTATCTTCAAGTGTATAAGAAAAAAAAAATAGCAATCAGATAGCCATCCTCAGTCAGTTGATTTCTGAGAACTCAACTGTAACTTTCTTGTGGATAAAATGGTGGTATTGTTTACCCCCAGCGATACCTCTTGTTACAACAGCGCTGTGCACAAACTCAGCATCGATATGCCTTGTCATAGTAATGTTTTGTTACCGCTTTTCTCAGTAAACGTCATCTTGTAAATGCATTGCCAGATGCAATGTCTCATTCCTTGAGTTCGTATATCAATCGGTGATTAAGCTTTCTAAGAATGTTCTCGCTCGAAATAGAAAATGGAATCATTTTTGTTGGAAAACTATATGTTTTGTTTTTCTTTTGTTTTGTTTTGTTTTTTTTGTTTGTTTCTTTGTTTTTAGGTAATTTAAACTATATTCTTTTTCAAATAATTGCATGATATTTTTTATTGGAATGGTGTCAGCAGCATGTTGCGTGACTTTCTCAGAAAAACAGGAAGTTAATGATGTCATACTTTGAGTCATGAGACTTTTACTCGTTCTTAATAAAACAACAATTAGCAGACGCGTCTTGCATAAAATTATGGGGATTAAGCTATATTTACGAGGAAAAAATAAAACAATAGAGTTGTGTTGTGACGTCAATACCGCACTTGTGATTTCGCCTCAGCCTTGACGTTCTTCTTCGTGTTTCCTTTAAAATAAATATCGTATATAATATTAAAGAACGACTTGTGAAAAGGCAATGCGCGAAGAACTGTTTTACAATGACTACAAAATTCTCGCTCGTTCATTGGCTAATTTTTATTGTCAATAAGCAGACAGACACATAAATTTATAATTTATACGATAATGACGTGTTATTGCCCGCGTCAGATTGAAGTTTCTCCCATTTTTGTCTCGCGTTCTTCTCGTGGTTTGATTTAATTTTGACCCCTCTGCCTTTTTGTTCTTGTAAAAAAACAAATTGATGTCAGTTTTTCATGCTTCTATCCTGTTATTGACAATGAATTTCGTCATAACATTGTCAAAGTAGTCTGCGGATCCACTCGGCTATCGCTATAATTTGAAATTGAAGATGTGTATGAGATCTATTGTTTTTGTAATTTACAAATGGCTGAGCATATTGTCGATAGATATAATGCTTGTTGTGGTAATCAACATTGTCAACATTGGGTTCTGTTGATCAGATGTTCACAGTTGCTTGTTTATTGACAAATTTTCAAGGGCCGCTGATCGTGAAAGCAGCTAGAAA
>NC_090889.1:36589349-36591849 GCF_036669925.1 Montipora capricornis | reverse complement strand
TTAAGCCCTAAGAGTGATCACCATCAAATTTCGCCTTGTAATATCAATGCTTAGTAAAACAGAGTGGTCATGAGAATTACGGACAAAATCACTCAAGATAAATTTGCTTGATATTTTATCAACCTCTTCCCACTACTTCTGTAGGAAATGAATAGGGCAACAAATGAGAATTCAAATTTTGATCTCAGTGTCTAAAGTGTTAAATACAGTGGTACGTAAATGTCTGTATGTATATGTATGTAAATTGGTAGATATTGTATAGTTGAAAGATGTTGAACGATGTTGACTACTGCGGTGGGCAAACGCCTCAACACACATCAACATTTGATTCAACAAAGCTCACGAGAGGCCTTTTATTCAGTCCCAGACTGCAGCCGCGGTTGTTACTATAGATACCGTAACGGTTATGAAACGTCACTAAGAGACCAATTAGTGCGCAGGCGCAGGCTACAACTTTATTTACCATTCAACATTCGAAAAATAAGAGAAAATTGAATGTTAAAATTGTTGTTGCAGCAAGGTTTAAACACTTTTAAACTCATTTGACATCAATTTAATTTCGATTCAACACGTTTCAACACCGTTGAAAGGGAAGAGCGGACGCTTTCGACATCGTTGTTCAACATAATCGAACGGATGTTGAAGCAAATGTTGAAGGCGTTTGCCCGGAAACATTTTTTTGCTAGTTTACGATGATCACATGAGGTTAAAGGAACATTTTTATTGGTTAGTGCCGCAAACCATTGTGCCACAAGTCACAGGACAAATATTACACTGCGCGATGATTAAAAAATAGTTCCCTGAGAGGACATGTGCTCACTGGTAATGAATGTTAAACCGGTTAACATTATCTCCTTCTGCTTCATTTTTATTTGTAATCGAAATTCACTGCAAAGAAAAAGAGAAAAATTGCCGGCAAAAAGGAGAAAGTGGCAAGCAATGCAAGGCTAGAAAAAGCTACTATGCAGAATCACGTAGCTTCCTGTCTCACATCTTTAAAAAGAAAAATCAGAGAGGGCCCTTACATTTTGTAAAACGACATTTATCACTTCTGGCTTTGCGTAACCTGACCGGGTTTTTCCAAGAATATGACCTATTTTGACTCCACTATCCAATCAGACACAACACGACTAACTCAATCACAACACAACTGTGTAGATACATGGGCATGCAGGACAGCAAGCGCCACAAGCCCCTATTTTGCTTACCATATGCATACAAACTCCGCTCTAGCATAACAATACGTTAGCATACTTAATGGTAGTGACCTCCTAAAAACTTGTTAAAGGAAAAGTACACTGGGCACCTGCCGGATACGAAAACCTAAAACCCTTCGTGAATGAGGGAACGTATTCTCCAAACCCTATGCAAGTGCCACTACCCTATGGAGGCTGAGGGGAAAATTTAACAAAAAAGTAGGCGAAGAAAGCTGAACCTAGACTGATTCAAATCCCTAACGGATCACTATTTGTACGACAAATTACCCATAATCCCCACCAGACCCAGTCCTCTGGTCCGTGCCGTCAAAATATCCATTTCTGCCAATTTCGCAGGCTACAACTGTCAGAAATAGCATATTTTGACTCCACTATCCAATCAGACACAACACGACTAACTCAATCACAACAACTCTGTAGATACATGGGCATGTAGGACAGCAAGCGCCACAAGCCCCTATATAGACAGCCAAAGGTAGGGCTTGAGTCTGCGGATACATAGGTTACTTTTAAGATAGATTCAGGGGCCAGCGCCCCTCTAAACATCAAGCTTAGCCTTCAAAAAAAAAATATATATCATTGACGTACATATTCTAGGCCTTCTCGGATTTCTATCCACCATGTCTTATAAATACACTTTCTTTCACATGTAAATTGGCCGCTAAGGTAGCACTTCCTGATCTACCGGACTGAGCGCTATAAACAGAGTTGGTGAATGGATTCCAGCAAGGCTCTGAAACCAATTGACAGCGTGAAACGCTGCATTGATTAACAATGATGAATTAATAAGCTGGAGCAAATGCTGTAAATACAGAGCCAGATTAAAGGGAGTCTACAAAGTATCCGTTGGGAAGATCTTCTCGGTGCTGAAAATATCTGAAATGAAAATAAGTGAAATTATATCACATGAGACCATCAGGTATGTAATATTAATTTCAACCACTAAAATAAAGAACTATAAGAGAGAGCAAAATCAATCGTCTAATAATACGTTATTGGCAAAGTGAGTAAAATCGTTTCTTTACATGCGTCTACCAGGTTCATTCATGCACACATTTTGCTCCACAAAGAAAACAATTCAGCATTTCTTTACACCTCATACGATGATACTTTATCTTACAAGTGGCACCAATCCTGAAAACAATATTCCCGATCTTGGGAAATGACAACATTTTCCACTTGCCATGGGCAGTTACAATCGTATCATTAGGGCACCAGGCCGGAGTGAGTATCAACATTACTTCCCGCCACGGGAAACTATAACAATTTTGCACCCTGGGCAA
>NC_090889.1:36571849-36581849 GCF_036669925.1 Montipora capricornis | reverse complement strand
AAGAGTAGGGCAGTCAACAGGTGTGAAAGCCTTTGCATGCTATGTTCATGTTCCACTGTAGTTGTTTTCATTCAGGATTTGGGGAAGAACTCCAACTGTTCCCTCAGGATGAAATGAACTATTTGTAATTGTTATACCTTTCAGACTGTTTATGAAGAGCGAAGTCCTGGTTACCGTTTCAGGCAAGAGTATTTGAATCAACTTAACACAGAAACCATGTCTCTGGAGCAGATTCAAGATGAGTCTGTAAGCTGATCTTTTACATTTTTGATATCATAGATATCGAAATAGTAATGATGATGATAATAGTAATAATCATAATAATAATAATAATAATAATAATAATAATAATTATAATTATTATTATTATTATTATTATTATTATTATTATTATTATTTCATATATAACATTGCCATAACTTCATGACAATAACAGTATTAACAGAAATTTCAAGCTCACGATACAACTTTTTAAAGACATGTTTTGGCATGACTCATGCCATCATCAGTTTAATGTGTTGTTTCCTTTTCCACTGTTTTAAATACGTTTACAATTTGAGTACGTTAGCAATTTGAAATTTAAAATACAGTAACAGTTACAATTCTGCGCATGCAAGTGCATGAGTGTTAATTACATCATGGAGTCACAAGAAGCAAAAATTATTGTTGTGTTGTAATTGCGCATTGAGTTCTGGCTTCAAAGTGCCCCTGTGATCAAAAAAACCACTTCCTTTTTTCCCTCAAATTTTGAAAGTGTGTTTGCTTAACACCTGACTGGCAAAATTTTGAGCTTTGATTTTTATCCAAAGGCCGTTTACTTTGAGTGTAAGTTTTGGATTTCATGGTCTGCCATTACTCACATTCAAAACTTACCGATTGGACCTCAGAGGGTTGGATCCATGGAAAAGTGACGTCAGAGGCTCACTAGCTTAAAATTTCAGCGTGTGAACGCAGCTTATTATATATGCAAAGCATGAGTTTAAAAGGCTGAAAGCCCAAAACCCCCGTGCTGCATATTAAGAGCGCCTCTCAGCAATTTTCACCTAAGACCGTGCAAGATAAAAAAATCGAAAATTGCCAAACTTTGTCACAATAAAGTACTACCAAAACCATTTTTAGAAAAATATGTTTTAGTTTGTTTCGATAATTATTTTACCTGGACGGCGACTTTTTCGGTATGGAGCCTTGTGAGCGAGTGAAAACGACTCCAAAATGTTGCTCGTTTGAATCGCTATTTTTGAAATAACGAATGAGTAACTTGAAATTCAAAACAACATGGCACAACTACAGTAATTCCTTCACCCTTTAGCGCTGTTAACGGTACAATATACCAAAACTGGAATTTTTGACCAAATTTTAAAACTTAACCTTTTTTACATTGATTACAGAGTGCCAAATTTGTACGAAATTCGACTGTCAAAAAAGCATCCTGGTACATGGCTTTCTCAAACGGGATGATATTCATCGGAATAAGCAATGTTTCTGCTGCAATTAAATTCAATAAAATTTTTGGGTAAATGAAACGGAGGATTTTTGAGGCCCAATTTCAACATGCTGTTTGTCAACAAAAGTCGACCTTCGACCACCAAAGCGGAGGCGAGGTATATTGAATCACACACGCTAATCTCGATTTATTCACTGAACAATTCGAGTCTTTAGGTTTACTGGAACTACTGTAGGTAAAATGGAACGTGTCATTTGAAATTTAACTGTTTTGCTTCAAGAGTGACATATCCGGTAATTAAAATAACTGACCTAAAAATTTGCATACTAGTAATGCACTAGTCAGTGGAAAGCCCCGCACCCCCATACCCGGGGAATACCGGGGCATTAGACCAGGCCTGCCTTCTAAATGAAGCAAATTTCTCGCTATGCGGGGCAGTTTTGTACGTCAAAACCAAACTTTTCTCCCCTGCACCCGGGACAATACAGTACTTCCAAAACTATAAAGCACAATGTTGACCAAAATTAATATACTTCAAGAATTTTACCTCAAATTAAACTTTGACAAACATGAAAATCAACAATGCAGTTCATTTCTCATAAAGCCCAAATAAATCTACCTTGAGTTACAGATCTGGCATTCCAAACTTTACAATCTCTCCAAAAACAGTAATATTAATCACTGGGTTTAGCACAGCCCTATAAATGGCAATAAAAATACCAGTTTCCTTGGTGTCAAAACCATTAAAAATAACAACAACATAAGTCCAAACATGCATTTGACGAGCAACTTAATCTGACAATATTCCAGTTATTTCCCTTCTTTGCATGAGCATACCCATTCTCAAGTACACTCAACCGACTACAACGGTTCACTATCACAACAATTCTCAAAGAGCTATACAAATTTTACTAAGGAAATGGCTTATTACCAATATTTTATGGCCTCATAATCCAGCTACATTTTGCAAATAACCAAGAGATTACCAAGGTAAGAGAGTAAATCTCCTATATGGAGCGTTTTCAGTCACGTGACCAGCAGCCATATTGGATTACTGAAACAAAAGAAACTTAGAAAGTATTTGCATACAAACAGAGTTCAAATCCCAGAGGATTAGCTTGATACACCATCATGGTCGCCATTCCTTTGTTATGGAACAATAACATGGCCGCTGTGACGTCATGTGAAAACGCTCTATAGGCCTTATACCCAAGGTAATCCCTCGAAAGTTATTTTTAGACATGGTGCCCAGTTCTTCCGAGGATTTTACTCGCGCGATGCATGGACTGCCTAAGCAATTTTCTCGAAAACTACCTGACAGAAATGTTTTCTGCACTCTCAGCTGTCTTTTTGTTCGGCTGGGCCTTCATTTGCTTTGTGCTCTTTGGCTGTTCATTATTTTGCCGTTTATTCGGTTTTAAGGAATTTAATAAGCAAACCTCAACGGTAACGGCAACGAGTACAGTGCCTGTGTAGGCAAGGGTTATAATTCTAATCATTTCATTGCCGTTCTTTACTAAACAACAACGTGAAATGACCACATTCTGCATCCCCGTCTAAGCCCCGCTCAAGTTCCCCGCTCCCCGACACTTGCGCCTAATTCTGCCGGTCGAAAACCACGCGTACCGTGGCAAAAGTGACCGTCCAAAACCGCTGAATTCCCCGGCTAATGCCCCGCATTCCCCGGGTATGGGGGTGCGGGGCTTTCCACTGACTAGTGCATAAGATTCATTCCATTCCATATTTTTACGCAAACAAGTTTCCTTAATTCCCTTTCTGAACATACCTGCAAAACAAACAAACAAAAGTATCCCCCTTTATATAAGTATACGCTGGCTGGATTTTCCTCGAAGCCCTCAAACGACCATCGAACTAGTCGAACGCTTTGTGACCTTCGCGAGTTGTGCCGTGATTGTGTCGTCAGAGCTGTCACGCAAGAGATTAAGACAAAGCACACAGACCAATGGCTTCGTGCGGTTATTCGGAGTTTGTTGGGGGAATTTGTGGCCCAAGTTCTAATAATCCAGCAAACGTTCAGTGCGTAACAATAGCAAAATGTGATAAGGATACCAAGGCACACTTGAGAAGTTATAAAGTGTCGGATTCTTCTCTGGATACAGAGGCTAGGCTTTTGCTCGCACGTGCAGGTCAGCTTTAACTGAAATCACTTAAATTAAGGTATTGAGCAGAAAATCACTTTGCGAAATCTGCAGATACTACCTATTACAGACTTAATACCAAAAGCAGAATACCCGCCCACAAGAAATGGACCCTAAAAGCACTGCTGCCGCAGTGCCGCAGTCGTGTATGAGGCAAGGACCGCGGCACTAGCCAGTCTACTCAGCTCAATTTAACCTCAAGTCGACTAAGGCACTGCGGCACCTACTCAATTCACTCTATCGGCACTTCGGCACTGCGGCTAGTGTCGCAAACGTAAACGCTCCTTTGTGGACGGGTATTCAGCAATCGTTCCAATTGCGAAAATGGAGTAAGCAAGAGATGTAAGACCTATGTAATCATCTGAATCATGTATCGTTGTACGAGACTGTGAGCACTCACTTTTCCAGTTGTCCCTGAAGCGAGTACATTGATCAGCGCAGCCGGATTGTATCACTGCCTAAACCTAACAGTTATTGTTTTCTTATTAATGGCTTTCAAAGGTGTTTTTGAGATATACGATATCATTTTGGGTACGACGATTTGCGTACGGCATCGTGATCGATTTGGAATCCTATGGAGATGTAATAAGAAAAATCGCGCCTGCCCACATGAATGGGCATCACACATGGCAGTGAAAGGGGAGCGCGGATTAACCCTTGCTCAGTCTCAAAAATTTCAAAAGCTTACTCCAAGTACTGATTCCAGTGGCATCGCGTAAGGGCTAACCCCACTGTCGAATACAGTATTGCATGAATAGAACAACCGATCGATATACATACATTCATTCATGCATAACTTTATTTATCCTCGAATTTCCGAGTGGAGCTTACAAAGCTACTGTCTCCCGGCTTATTTTCTGACATACATTTCAATAGATAATAATAATATTATTATAAGTAGTAGTATATAAATTTAATAATAACATGTATTTAACAAATGAAGAAGCCTTGACTGTGCTCTGTTCTGTTGTAAAGCACGCAGGAAGCGGCTAGAGCACGAAAAAAGTGTAGGGGAAACACGAGCCGATAGGCGAGTGTTTCTCCCTACTTCTTGAGTGGTCTAGCCGCTTCCTGCGTGCTTTACAACAGAACAGAGCACAGTCAAGGCTTCTTCATTTGTTTTATGATAAAGAACAAGTAATTTTCTTCAAAAACTCTACTTTATTTTCAAAGCGCGCGCTGCTTGTGGTGAACTGAGGTGTCGTCAGCACAGTGCTTTATACTCTGATAAAACACGCTAATTTGGACCAATCAGAGCGCTTGTAAGAAAGTTTAAAATTATTTGACTGGTTAATGAAACATAGGCTTGTCAAAACATCAATCAGCTGGAAAGTGGCTTGACAGAAATCACACAAAATTCGAATTTATGGAAAAACAAGTGCCTCAATCTTCGGTTTCAGTCCGTAAAAAACAGCAAAAAAGAGGATCTAAATAATTAAGTTAAGTGAAAACCGGCCGAATTGTTGCCCTTGAAAACCTGCACGTTTCCGACATGACAATTGGATAACAAACTGTTCATTGCTTGTGGCTGGAATCTGAAAACCTGTTGGGAATTTTGTAAATGAAGAACTCCAGCGAGAGGACTTTCTGAGCTTGAAAGAACTGCTGGACCGGGCGACGGCTGAGGTCTTCCATCCAAAGCACTTGACAGAATATCTGAGCAAGCCTTTAACTGACAGCTTCAATAATAGCCAAGGAAAAATTCGGAAATTCATCTGCCATTTCTGCGGATGATGGCGTGAGCTTTCGTTTGTTCCGTGCTTTGTACTGTCATAAAGCACGCTGTTTAAACCAATGAGAGCGCGCGTTTTATAGAAACTTTATTATAATATACAATATATACTGGTATTATGTATAATTTATATAATATTATTACATAAGTATCATGATAATAATAATAATAATAATAATAATAATATATCTGTAACCCTATACCTAGTTTTCTAATGACGAGATATTGGTAAAATAAGAAATATATACACCCTCACTGTAGCCGTACAGCCACCTTGCGCCAAATATATTTCAATCACATTTTCTGAATGAACTTGCACCTAGTTTTTGAATAGATTGCGCTCTCTCTCTGAGCTTTAACGAACAATAAATCCTGGCTAATTTTCCAACCTACAAGACATACACGGTGTGGTGGTCTGCGGGTTTTAGAGAATTCTATTGACCAGAACCATGCTAATTCCGTTGTATGTATCAAAAACACTAGCTAGCTAACTAGCGCGTGTGTGTTAAGGTAGCTCAAACCAGTTCAACCATTTTTGAGGGAATGTCTCATTAGACAGACTAATTAGCTCTTTAACAATGTTTCAGTTAACGGCAATGTTATGGTACCACATGAAACACCGGCCGATAATCGCTTAACAAGATGCACATGTTACTGTGACGTAATAAATTACCATGGCAATAAAAGAACCATCTAAAAACGCCCTATATTTTATGTTAAAGCACTTAGTATCTCAAAAACGAACTAAGGTGACCCCCATCTTTTATTGCTGAAAAGCGATTAGCAGGCTAAGATGAAACTCTGCAAAGTTTAAAAAAAATCTGGAGAGGATTCAGAACCACCATAAAATTCCCAATTGTGAAGGTGGCTATGAATCTGCTGCAGATAATAGGCCACTTCAGCTTTAATGTCTGCCTCCTCTTCAAAGCGAGTCTAAGTGCGAAGTTTTTGTGATGGTAATCAGTTCTCCTTTACAGATGAATGAAAACTAATTTTCATGACAAGAACTTCGCACTAATCTCGTACCCAGATCTCCCACGGTCATACGGAAGGGAGATCTGGTAAAGTTCGATTTCGAGCATGCTCAGTGCTAGCGAGGCCCGAAATACGGGCTTTTCTATCACTGCGCATGTTCGTACTCTCTGTTGTGATTTTGGGTTAATTTGCGGAATAAACATGGATTTCGAGAGTATTCTTGAAGAGATTCTTTTGGGTAGAGGACAAGGAAACCTTAAAATTAAGCCGAATCAGAAAGAAGGGCTACAGGCGATTGTTTTTGAACGGTCGAGATTGTTTAATTGTCGGAGCAACTGAAGAATCACTGAAACGAAGGCTTAGGCTTAATCAGTAAACGAGTGCTATTTTCTTCACACAATCTCGTGAAAAGTGTAGTTAATCAAACCGTAAATTGAAAGCGAAAATGTTAAAGAGTGCTTAGACATAATCACTGCAACGAGCGCTATTTTCTTGACACGATCTCGTGAAAAATGTATTTAATCTAATCGTAAAATTCACAATTGATCACGACTTAATCCGCGAGTCATGCTTTAAGAACGAGAAATACTGTTTTGAATAAATTACATACTTAAACTTGAATTTATTAGTTTCTGCGTACCTCGTAGCAAGAAGCTACGCAGAACTTTATTCGAGTGGCAGGGTACGTGGGGCTTTCGTCAGTACCATTTACACAAACGTCGCACATTTTTTAAATGATTTTCCTCAACTGTAAAGCTTTTCCGGCGTCGGAAAAAAAGAACTTTCCCCCGCACAACTGGCATTTATTCAAAACAGCACATGAGCTTGCGAAAACCAAACTTCACTAAGTGCCCCGCGAAATAAGCCAAACGGAGCGTAAATTGCAATGCCGCAACCTTTTTTTAGTAGCCAATGAAAAATGGTGTACTGTCGAACTTTACCAGATCTCACATAACTTTGCACTTAGATCAGGTTTGAAGAGGAAACAGGCATGATCTCGGAAATGGCCTATTTTCTTAAACTTTGCAATGAGTTTTGTCTTAGCGTGCCAATTACTCTCCAGCAATAAAAAACGGGAATCACCTAGTTCGTTTTTGTGAAATACGCGTTTAAAGATAATATATAGCGTTTTTTTTGGTGGCTCATTTGTTTCCATGGTAACCTATTACGTCACATTAATGAGTGCATCTGGTTAAGCATTTATTGGTGTTTCATAATTTATGGTATCATAACATTGCAGTTAAAGTGCCCATAACATAAAAAAAAACCCTTTTAAAAGTCCATATTAAAAAATAAACTTTAGCGTAAGGATTTTTCCATTCAAACGAGAGCCGAATTTTCTACGACTTTTTAAGTAGCATGCAAATTGCACGCCATTTTGGCATACCATTCGCTGAAGTCTTCTCTCGACTTATGACGTAGATTCAGGAACACGTGGTCAGAGAACATGAGGATTTTAGAGTTGATGCGAAAAAATGCCTGAAAGATGCGTTACCGCTAGCCGCAGAGCCGAAGTGAACGAAAGTGGGTTTCGCGCGGTTCACGTCGGATAGAGTGGATTGAGTAGAATGGCTGCTGCCGCAGTGCCTAGTCGACTTAAGTTTAAAATTGAGCTGAGTGGACTGGCTAGTGCCGCAGTGCTTGCCTCATGGATTAAAGAACGAGCTGTATCCAACAACACGACTGCGACACTGCGGCAGCAGTGTTGTTAGGGTCCATTTCTTGTGGGCGGGTATTCTGCTTTTGACATTATAAGTCTGTAATAGGTAGGTATCTGCAGATTTCGCAAAGTGATTTTCTGCTCAATACCTTAATTTAATTGATTTCAGTTAAAGCTGACCCGCATGTGCGAGCAAAAGCCTAGCCTCTGTATCCAGAGAAGAATCCGACACTTTATAACTTCTCAAGTGTGCCTTGGTGTCCTTATCACATTTTGCTATTGTTACGCATTAAACGTTTGCTGGATTATCAGAACTTGGGCCACGAATTCCCCCAACAAACTCCGAATAACCGCACGAAGCCATTGGTCTGTATGCTTTGTCTTAATCTCTTGCGTGACAGCTCTGACGACACAATCACGGCACAACTCACGAAGGTCACAAAGCGTTCGACTGGTTCGATGGTCGTTTCAGGGCTTCGAGGAAAATCCAGCCAGGGTATACTTATATAAAGGGGGATACCTTTCTTTGTTTGTTTTTCAGGTATGTTCAGAAAGTTAATTAAGGAAACTTGTTTGCGTAAAAATATGGAATGGAATGAATCTTACTAGTATGCAAATTTTTAGGTCAGTTATTTTAATTACCGGATATGTCACTCTTGAACCAAAACAGTTAAATTTCAAATGACACGTTCCATTTTACCTACAGTAGTTCCAGTAAACCTAAAGACTAAAGACTCGAATTGTTCAGTGAATAAATCGAGATTAGCGTGTGTGATTCAATATACCTCGCCTCCGCTTTGGTGGTCGAAGGTCGACTTTTGTTGACAAACAGCATGTTGAAATTGGGCCTCAAAAATCCTCCGTTTCATTTACCCAAAAATTTTATTGAATTTAATTGCAGCAGAAACATTGCTTATTCCGATGAATATCATCCCGTTTGAGAAAGCCATGTACCAGGATGCTTTTTTGACAGTCGAATTTCGTACAAATTTGGCACTCTGTAATCAATGTAAAAAAGGTTAAGTTTTAAAATTTGGTCAAAAATTCCAGTTTTGGTATATTGTACCGTTAACAGCGCTAAAGGGTGAAGGAATTACTGTAGTTGTGCCATGTTGTTTTGAATTTCAAGTAACTCATTCGTTATTTCAAAAATAGCGATTCAAACGAGCAACATTTTGGAGTCGTTTTCACTCGCTCACAAGACTCCATACCGAAAAAGTCGCCGTCCAGGTAAAATAATTATCGAAACAAACTAAAACATATTTTTCTAAAAATGGTTTTGGTAGTACTTTATTGTGACAAAGTTTGGCAATTTTCGATTTTTTTATCTTGCATGGTCTTAGGTGAAAATTGCTGAGAGGCGCTCTTAATTCTGCGGCGTACACAGGTATTGCATTCTTAAACTAGTGAGCCTTTGACGTCATTTTCTCCTCGATCCAGCTCTCTCAAGAACATAATGTTAGTAATGGCGGACCATTAAATAGGAAAATTACAGTTAAAATAAAGAGGTGTCTTTGAAATCAAGGCTTAAAACGTGGGTCACTTAGTGTTTTGTTAACATAGTTTTGAAATCCAAAGAAAAAAAAAGAATTGATTTTTTGGTCACAGGGGCACTTTAAGCGGCCAATGTAGATCGCTTCTTTGAGTTAAAGACAATGTCTAGTTTTGGCTGAATCTACAATCTTGAAACAATCATTCTAGATCTGCGAAAATTGAAAAACAATAGTGGTATAATCGTGTTAAGGCCCGACAAAGGGAATGTTGTAGTTATCATGGACCATAATGAATACATTGATTGTTGTGCATTTCTAAACATAATTAATGATAGAGAGAAATTTAAATGTTTACGTAAGGATCCAACACAGATTCGCGAAGGGAAGCTCCAATTAACGTTTTTTTAAGAAAACTTTGGTCAGAAGGCCAATTAGATGAAACTACCTATAGGAATTACAACACAGCAATGATTTTTGCTTCTTGTGACTCTATGATGTAATTAACACTCGTGCACTTGCATGCGCAGAATTGTAACT
>NC_090889.1:36546849-36566849 GCF_036669925.1 Montipora capricornis | reverse complement strand
GAAAAAAATAGGAAATACAAGTCGTACAATAGCCTAATTGGTATGTATGGAAAGCTAAACTATCATAGATTTGTGCTATGCAAAAAACCGCATGAAAAAACAGCTATTAGACGAGAAATGACAGTTTTTCCAAAAGTGTCGAAAACCACGGTTTTTCGCAAAATGGCAAAGGGGGGGACCAAGAAAAAATTTTCAAAAATGGCCGATTTTTTGGGCAAACTTCGGAAGCTTAAAAAAATAGGAAATACAAGTAGTACAATAGCCTAATTGGTATGTATGGAAAGCTAAACTATCATAGATTTGTGCTATGCAAAAAACTGCATGAAAAAACAGCTATTAGACGAGAAATGACAGTCTTTCCAAAAGAGTCGAAAACCGCGGTTTTTCGCAAAATGGCAAAGGGGGGACCAAGGGAAAATTTTCAAAAATGGCCGATTTTTTGGGCAAACTTCGGAAGCTTAAAAAAATAGGAAATACAAGTCGTACAATAGCCTAATTGGTATGTATGGAAAGCTAATCTATCATAGATTTGTCCTATGCAAAAAACCGCATGAGAAAACAGCTATTAGACGAGAAATGACAGTTTTTCCAAAAGTGTCGAAAACCGCGGTTGTTTGCAAAATGGCAAAGGGGGGGGGGGACCAGGGAAAATTTTCAAAAATGGCCGATTTTTTGGGCAAACTTCCGAAGCTGAAAAAAATAGGAAATACAAGTCGTATAATAGCCTAATTGGTATGTATGGAAAGCTAAACTATCATAGATTTGTGCTATGCAAAAAACCGCATGAAAAAACAGCTATTAGACGAGAAATGACAGTTTATCCAAAAGAGTCGAAAAACGCGGTTTTTTGCAAAATGGCAAAGGAGGGACCAAGGGAAAATTTTCAAAAATGGCCGATTTTTTGGGCAAACTTCGGAAGCTAAAAAAAAATAGGAAATACAAGTCGTACAATAGCCTAATTGGTATGCATGGAAAGCTAAACTATCATAGATTTGTGCTATGCAAAAAAACCGCATGAAAAAACAGCTATTAGACGAGAAATGACAGTTTTTCCAAAAGTGTCGAAAACCGCGGTTTTTCGCAAAATGGCAAAGGAGGGGGGGACAAGGGAAAAATTTTAAAAAATGGCCGATTTTTCGGGAAAACTTCGGAAGCTTAAAAAAATAGGAAATACAAGTCGTACAATAGCCTAATTGGTATGTATGGAAAGCTAAACTATCATAGATTTGTGCTATGCAAAAAACCGCATGAAAAAACAGCTATTAGACGAGAAATGAAAGTTTTTCCAAAAGAGTCGAAAACCGCGGTTTTTCGCAAAATGGCAAAAGGGGGACCAAGGGAAAATTTTCAAAAATGGCCGATTTTTTGGGCAAACTTCGGAAGCTTAAAAAAATAGGAAATACAAGTCGTGCAATAGCCTAATTGGTATGTATGGAAAGCTAAACTATCATAGATTTGTGCTATGCAAAAAACCGCATGAAGAAACAGCTATTAGACGAGAAATGACAGTCTTTCCAAAAGAGTCGAAAACCGCGGTTTTTCGCAAAATGGCAAAGGGGGGACCAAGGGAAAATTTTCAAAAATGGCCGATTTTTTGGGCAAACTTTGAAAGCTTAAAAAAATAGGAAATACAAGTCGTACAATAGCCTAATTGGTATGTATGGAAAGCTAAACTATCATAGATTTGTGCTATGCAAAAAACCGCATGAAAAAACAGCTATTAGACGAGAAATGACAGTTTTTCCAAAAGTGTCGAAAACCACGGTTTTTCGCAAAATGGCAAAGGAGGGGGGGACCAAGAAAAAATTTTCAAAAATGGCCGATTTTTTGGGCAAACTTCGGAAGCTTAAAAAAATAGGAAATACAAGTCGTACAATAGCCTAATTGGTATATATGGAAAGCTAAACTATCATAGATTTGTGCTATGCAAAAAACCGCATGAAAAAACAGCTATTAGACGAGAAATGACAGTCTTTCCAAAAGAGTCGAAAACCGTGGTTTTTCGCAAAATGGCAAAGGGGGGACCAAGGGAAAATTTTCAAAAATGGCCGATTTTTTGGGCAAACTTCGAAAGCTTAAAAAAATAGGAAATACAAGTCGTACAATAGCCTAATTGGTATGTATGGAAAGCTAAACTATCATAGATTTGTGCTATGCAAAAAACCGCATGAAAAAACAGCTATTAGACGAGAAATGACAGTTTTTCCAAAAGTGTCGAAAACCGCGGTTTTTCGCAAAATGGCAAAGGGGGGACCAAGGAAAAATTTTCAAAAATGGCCGATTTTTTAGGCAAACTTCGGAAGCTTAAAAAAATAGGAAATACAAGTCGTACAATAGCCTAATTGGTATGTATGGAAAGCTAAACTATCATAGATTTGTGCTATGCAAAAAACCGCATGAAAAAACAGCTATTAGACGAGAAATGACAGTCTTTCCAAAAGAGTCGAAAACCGCGGTTTTTCGCAAAATGGCAAAGGGGGGACCAAGGGAAAATTTTCAAAAATGGCCGATTTTTTGGGCAAACTTCGAAAGCTTAAAAAAATAGGAAATACAAGTCGTACAATAGCCTAATTGGTATGTATGGAAAGCTAAACTATCATAGATTTGTGCTATGCAAAAAACCGCATGAAAAAACAGCTATTAGACGAGAAATGACAGTTTTTCCAAAAGTGTCGAAAACCGCGGTTGTTTGCAAAATGGCAAAGGAGGGGGGGACCAGGGAAAATTTTCAAAAATGGCCGATTTTTTGGGCAAACTTCCGAAGCTGAAAAAAATAGGAAATACAAGTCGTACAATAGCCTAATTGGTATGTATGGAAAGCTAAACTATCATAGATTTGTGCTATGCAAAAAACCGCATGAAAAAACAGCTATTAGACGAGAAATGACAGTTTTTCCAAAAGTGTCGAAAACCGCGGTTTTTCGCAAAATGGCAAAGGAGGGGGGGACCAAGGAAAAATTTTCAAAAATGGCCGATTTTTTGGGCAAACTTCGGAAGCTTAAAAAAATAGGAAATACAAGTCGTACAATAGCCTAATTGGTATGTATGGAAAGCTAAACTATCATAGATTTGTGCTATGCAAAAAACCGCATAAAAAAAACAGCTATTAGACGAGAAATGACAGTTTTTCCAAAAGAGTCGAAAAACGCGGTTTTTCGCAAAATAGCAAAGGGGGGACCAAGGGAAAATTTTAAAAAATGGCCGATTTTTTGGACAAACTTCGGAAGCTTAAAAGAATAGGAAATACAAGTCGTACAATAGGCTAATTGGTATGTATGGAAAGCTAAACTATCATAGATTTGTGCTATGCAAAAAACCGCATGAAAAAACAGCTATTAGACGAGAAATGACAGTTTTTCCAAAAGTGTCGAAAACCGCGGTTTTTCGCAAAATGGCAAAGGGGGGACCAAGGGAAAATTTTCAAAAATGGCCGATTTTTTGGGCAAACTTTGGAAGCTTAAAAAAATAGGAAATACAAGTCGTACAATAGGCTAATTGGTATGTATGGAAAGCTAAACTATCATAGATTTGTGCTATGCAAAAAACCGCATGAAAAAACAGCTATTAGAGGAGAAATGACAGTTTTTCCAAAAGAGTCGAAAACTACGGTTTTTCGCAAAATGGCAAAAGGGGGACCAAGGGAAAATTTTCCAAAATGGCCGATTTTTTGGGCAAACTTCGGAAGCTTAAAAAAAAACGAAATACAAGTCGTACAATAGCCTAATTTGTATGTATGGAAAGCTAAACTATCATAGATTTGTGCTATGCAAAAAACCGCATGGAAAAACAGCTATTAGACGAGAAATGACAGTTTTTCCAAAAGTGTCAAAAACCGCGGTTTTTCGCAAAATGGCAAAGGGGAGACCAAGGGAAAATTTTCCAAAATGGCCGATTTTTTTGGCAAACTTCGGAAGCTTAAAAAAAAAGGAAATACAAGTCGTACAATAGCCTAATTTGTATGTATGGAAAGCTAAACTATCATAGATTTGTGCTATGCAAAAAACCGCAAAAAACCCCAAAAGTGTCAAAAACCGCGGTTTTTCGCAAAATGGCAAAGGGGGGACCAAGAGAAAATTTTCAAAAATGGCCGATTTTTTGGGCAAACTTCGGAAGCTTACAAAAATAGGAAATACAAGTCGTACAATAGCCTAATTGGTATGTATGGAAAGCTAAACTATCATAGATTTGTGCTATGCAAAAAACCGCAAAAAACCCCAAAAGTGTCAAAAACCGCGGTTTTTCGCAAAATGGCAAAGGGGGGACCAAGGGAAAATTTTCAAAAATGGCCGATTTTTTGGGCAAACTTGGGAAGCTTAAAAAAATAGGAAATACAAGTCGTACAATAGCCTAATTGGTATGTATGGAAAGCTAAACTATCATAGATTTGTGCTATGCAAAAAACCGCATGGAAAAACAGCTATTAGACGAGAAATGACAGTTTTTCCAAAAGTGTCAAAAACCGCGGTTTTTCGCAAAATGGCAAAGGGGAGACCAAGGGAAAATTTTCAAAAATGGCCGATTTTTTGGGCAAACTTCGGAAGCTTAATAAATTGGGAAATACATGACGTACAATAGCCTAATTGGTATGTATGGAAAGCTAAACTATCACAGATTTGTGCTATGGAAAAAACCGCATAAAAAAAACAGCTATTAGACGAGAAATGACAGTTTTTCCAAAAGTGTCGAAAACCGCGGTTTTTCGCAAAATGGCAAAGGGGGGACCAAGGGAAATTTTAAAAAGGGCCGATTTTTTGGGCAAGTTTCGGAAGCTTAAAAAAATTGGAAATACAAGTCGTACAATATCCTAATTGGTATGTATGGAAAGCTAAATTATCATAGATTTGTGCTATGCAAAAAACCGCATGAAAAAACAGCTATTAGACGAGAAATGACAGTTTTTTCAAAAGTGTCGAAAACCGCGTTTTTCGCAAAATAGCAAAGGGGGGACCAAGCGAAAATTTTTAAAAATGGCCGATTTTTTGGGCAAACTTCGGAAGCTTACAAAAATAGGAAATACAATTCGTACAATAGCCTAATTGGAATGTATGGAAAGCTAAACTATCACAGATTTGTGCTATGCAAAAAACCGCAAAAAACCCCAAAAGTGTCGAAACCCTCGGTTTTTCGCAAAATGGCAAAGGGGGGACCAAGGGAAAATTTTCAAAAATGGCCGATTTTTTGGGCAAACTTCGGAAGCTTAAAAAAATAGGAAATACAAGTCGTACAATAGCCTAATTGGTATGTATGGAAAGCTAAACTATCACAGATTTGTGCTATGCAAAACAACCGCAAAAAACCCCAAAAGTGTCGAAAACCGCGGTTTTTCGCAAAATAGCAAAGGGGGAACCAAGGGAAAATTTTTAAAAATGGCCGATTTTTTGGGCAAACTTCGGAAGCTTAAAAAAATAGGAAATACAAGTCGTACAATAGCCTAATTGGTATGTATGGTAAGCTAAACTATCATAGATTTGTGCTATGCAAAAAACCGCGAAAAACCCCAAAAGTGTCGAAGACCGCGGTTTTTCGCAAAATGGCAAAGGGGGGACGAGGGGAAAAATTTTCAAAATTGCCGATTTTTTGCGCAAACTTCGGAAGCTTAAAAAAATAGGAAATACAAGTCGTACAATAGCCTAATTAGTATGTATGAAAAGCTAAACTATCACAGATTTGTGCTATGCAAAAAACCGCATGAAAAAACAGCTGTTAGACGAGAAATGACAGTTTTTCCAAACTTGTCAAAAACCGCGGTTTTTCGCAAAATAGCAAAGGGGGGGACCAAGGGAAAATTTTCAAAAATGGCCGATTTTTTGGGCAAACTTCGAAAGCTTAAAAAAAAAGGAAATACAAGTCGTACAATAGCCTAATTGGTACGTATGGAAAGCAAAACTATCATAGATTTGTGCTATGCAAAAAACCGCATGAAAAAACAGCTATTAGAGAAGAAATGACAGTTTTTCCAAAAGTGTCGAAAACCGCGGTTTTTCGCAAAATAGCAAAGGGGGGACCAAGGGAATATTTTACAAAAATGGCCGTTTTTTTGGGCAAACTTCGGAAGCTTAAAAAAATAGGAAATACAAGTCGTACAATAGCCTAATTGGTATGTATGGAAAGCTGAACTATCATAGATTTGTGCTATGCAAAAAACCGCATGAAAAAACAGCTATTAGACGAGAAATGACAGTTTTTCCAAAAGTGTCGAAGACCGCGGTTTTTCGCAAAATAGCAAAGGGGGGACGAAGGAAAAATTTTCAAAAATGGCCGATTTTTTGGGCAAAATTTGGAAGCTTAAAAAAATAGGAAATACAAGTCGTACAATAGCCTAATTGGTAAGTATGGAAAGCTAAACTATCATAGATTTGTGCTATGCAAAAAAACCGCATGAAAACACATCTATTAGCCGAGAAATGACATTTTTTCCAAAAAGGTCAAAAACCGTAGTTTTTGGCAAAATAGCAAAGGGGGGACCAAGGTAAATTTTTCAAAATTGGCTGATTTTTTAGGGAACTTTCGGAAGCTTACAAAAATAGGAAATACAAGTCGTACAATAGCCTAATTGGTATGTATGGAAAGCTAAACTATCATAGATTTGTGCTATGCAAAAAACCGCAAAAAACCCCAAAAGTGTCAAAAACCGCGGTTTTTCGCAAAATGGCAAAGGGGGGACCAAGGGAAAATTTTCAAAAATGGCCGATTTTTTGGCAAACTTCGGAAGCTTAAAAAATACGAAATACAAGTCGTACAATAGCCTAATTTGTATGTATGGAAAGCTAAACTATCATAGATTTGTGCTATGCAAAAAACCGCAAAAAACCCCAAAAGTGTCAAAAACCGCGGTTTTTCGCAAAATGGCAAAGGGGGGACCAAGAGAAAATTTTCAAAAATGGCCGATTTTTTGGGCAAACTTCGGAAGCTTACAAAAATAGGAAATACAAGTCGTACAATAGCCTAATTGGTATGTATGGAAAGCTAAACTATCATAGATTTGTGCTATGCAAAAAACCGCAAAAAACCCCAAAAGTGTCAAAAACCGCGGTTTTTCGCAAAATGGCAAAGGGGGGACCAAGGGAAAATTTTCAAAAATGGCCGATTTTTTGGGCAAACTTGGGAAGCTTAAAAAAATAGGAAATACAAGTCGTACAATAGCCTAATTGGTATGTATGGAAAGCTAAACTATCATAGATTTGTGCTATGCAAAAAACCGCATGGAAAAACAGCTATTAGACGAGAAATGACAGTTTTTCCAAAAGTGTCAAAAACCGCGGTTTTTCGCAAAATGGCAAAGGGGAGACCAAGGGAAAATTTTCAAAAATGGCCGATTTTTTGGGCAAACTTCGGAAGCTTAAAAAAATAGGAAATACAAGTCGTACAATAGCCTAATTGGTATGTATGGAAAGCTAAACTATCACAGATTTGTGCTATGGAAAAAACCGCATAAAAAAAACAGCTATTAGACGAGAAATGACAGTTTTTCCAAAAGTGTCGAAAACCGCGGTTTTTCGCAAAATGGCAAAGGGGGGACCAAGGGAAATTTTTAAAAAGGGCCGATTTTTTGGGCAAGTTTCGGAAGCTTAAAAAAATTGGAAATACAAGTCGTACAATATCCTAATTGGTATGTATGGAAAGCTAAATTATCATAGATTTGTGCTATGCAAAAAACCGCATGAAAAAACAGCTATTAGACGAGAAATGACAGTTTTTTCAAAAGTGTCGAAAACCGCGTTTTTTCGCAAAATAGCAAAGGGGGGACCAAGCGAAAATTTTTAAAAATGGCCGATTTTTTGGGCAAACTTCGGAAGCTTACAAAAATAGGAAATACAATTCGTACAATAGCCTAATTGGAATGTATGGAAAGCTAAACTATCACAGATTTGTGCTATGCACAAAACCGCAACAAACACCAAAAGTGTCGAAAACCGTGTTTTTTCGCAAAATGGCAAAGGGGGGACCAAGGGAAAATTTTCAAAAATGGCCGATTTTTTGGGCAAACTTCGGAAGCTTAAAAAAATAGGAAATACAAGTCGTACAATAGCCTAATTGGTATGTATGGAAAGCTAAACTATCACAGATTTGTGCTATGCAAAACAACCGCAAAAAACCCCAAAAGTGTCGAAAACCGCGGTTTTTCTCAAAATAGCAAAGGGGGACCAGGGGAATAGTTTTTAAAAATGGCCGATTTTTTGGGCAAACTTCGGAAGCTTAAAAAAATAGGAAATACAAGTCGTACAATAGCCTAATTGGTAAGAATGGAAATCTAAACTATCATAGATTTGTGCTATGCAAAAAACCGCGAAAAACCCCAAAAGTGTCGAGGACCGCGGTTTTTCGCAAAATGGCAAAGGGGGGACGAAGGAAAAATTTTCAAAATTGCCGATTTTTTGCGCAAACTTCGGAAGCTTAAAAAAATAGGAAATACAAGTCGTACAATAGCCTAATTAGTATGTATGAAAGCTAAACTATCACAGATTTGTGCTATGCAAAAAACCGCATGAAAAAACAGCTGTTAAACGAGAAATGACAGTTTTTCCAAAAGTGTCAAAACCGCGGTTTTTCGTAAAATAGCAAAGGGGGGGAACAAGGAAAAATTTTCAAAAATGGCTTATTTTTTGGTCAAACTTCGGAAGAGTAAAAAAAAAAAAAGGAAATACAAGTCGTAAAATAGCCTAATTTGTACGTATGCAAAGCAAAACTATCATAGATTTGTGCTATGCAAAAAACCGCATGAAAAAACAGCTATTAGAGAAGAAATGACAGCTTTTCCAAAAGTGTCGAAAACCGCGGTTTTTCGCAAAATAGCAAAGGGGGGACCAAGGGAAAATTTTCAAAAATTGCCGATTTTTTGGGCAAACTTCGGAAGCTTAAAAAAATAGGAAATACAAGTCGTACAATAGCCTAATTGGTATGTATGGAAAGCTAATCTATCATAGATTTGTGCTATGCAAAAAACCGCATGAAAAAACAGCTATTAGACGAGAAATGACAGTTTTTCCAAAAGTGTCAAAAACCGCAGTTTTTCGCAAAATAGCAAAGGGGGGAGGAAGGAAAAATTTTCAAAAATGGCCGATTTTTTGGACAAACTTCGGAAGGTTAAAAAAATAGGAAATACAAGTCCTACAATAGCCTAATTGGTATGTATGGAAAGCTAAACTATCATAGATTTGTGCTATGCAAAAAACCGCATGAAGAAACAGCTATTAGACGAGAAATGACAGTTTTTCCAAAAGTGTCGAAAACCGCGGTTTTTCGCAAAATAGCAAAGGGGGGACCAAGGGAAAATTTTCAAAAATGGCCGATTTTTTGGGCAAAATTTGGAAGCTTAAAAAAATAGGAAATACAAGTCGTACAATAGCCTAATTGGTAAGTATGGAAAGCTAAACTATCATAGATTTGTGCTATGCAAAAAACCGCATGAAAAAACAGCTATTAGACGAGAAATGACAGTTTTTCCAAAAGTGTCGAAAATCACGCTTTTTCGCAAAATAGCAAAGGGGGGACCAAGGGAAAATTTTCAAAAATAGCCGATTTTTTGGACAAACTTCGGAAGCTTAAAAAAATAGGAAATACAAGTCGTACAATAGCCTAATTGGTATGTATGAGAAGCTAAACTATCATAGATTTGTGCTATGCAAAAAACCGCATGAAAAAACAGCTATTAGACGAGAAATGACAGTTTTTCCAAAAGTGTCGAAAACCGCGGTTTTTCGCAAAATAGCAAAGGGGGACCAAGGGAAAATTTTCAAAAATGGCCGATTTTTTGGGCAAACTTCGGAAGCTTAAAAAAATAGGAAATACAAGTCGTACAATAGCCTAATTGGTATGTATGGAAAGCTAAACTATCATAGATTTGTGCTATGCAAAAAACCGCATGAAAAAACAGCTATTAGACGAGAAATGACAGTTTTTTCCAAAAATGTCGAAAACCGCGGTTTTTTGCAAAATTGCAAAGGGTGGACCAAGGGAAAATTTTCAAAAATGGCCGATTTTATTGGCAAACTTGGGATGGTTAAAAACTAGGAAATACAAGTCGTACAATAGCCTAATTTGTATGTATGATAAGCTAAACTATCATAGATTTGTGCTATGCAAAAAACCGCATGAAAAAACAGCTGTTAGACGAGAAATGACAGTTTTTCCAAAAGTGTCAAAAACCGCGGTTTTTCGTAAAATAGCAAAGGGGGGACCAAGGAAAAATTTTTAAAAATGGCCGATTTTTTGGGCAAACTTCGAAAGCTTAAAAAAAAAGGAAATACAAGTCGTACAATAGCCTAATTGGTACGTATGGAAAGCAAAACTATCATAGATTTGTGCTATGCAAAAAACCGCATGAAAAAACAGCTATTAGAGGAGAAATGACATTTTTTCCAAAAGTGTCGAAAACCGCGGTTTTTTGCAAAATAGCAAAGGGGGGACCAAGGGAAAATTTTCAAAAATGGCCGATTTTTTGGGCAAACTTCGGAAGCTTAAAAAAATAGGAAATACAAGTCGTACAATAGCCTAATTGGTATGTATGGAAAGCTGAACTATCATAGATTTGTGCTATGCAAAAAACCGCATGAAAAAACAGCTATTAGACGAGAAATGACAGTTTTTCCAAAAGTGTCGAAGACCGCGGTTTTTCGCAAAATAGCAAAGGGGGGACGAAGGAAAAATTTTCAAAAATGGCCGATTTTTTGGGCAAAATTTGGAAGCTTAAAAAAATAGGAAATACAAGTCGTACAATAGCCTAATTGGTAAGTATGGAAAGCTAAACTATCATAGATTTGTGCTATGCAAAAAACCGCATGAAAAAACAGCTATTAGACGAGAAATGACAGTTTTTCCAAAAGTGTCGAAGACCGCGGTTTTTCGCAAAATAGCAAAGGGGGGACGAAGGAAAAATTTTCAAAAATGGCCGATTTTTTGGGCAAAATTTGGAAGCTTAAAAAAATAGGAAATACAAGTCGTACAATAGCCTAATTGGTAAGTATGGAAAGCTAAACTATCATA
This sequence comes from Montipora capricornis, assembly GCF_036669925.1. Taxonomy (NCBI): domain Eukaryota; kingdom Metazoa; phylum Cnidaria; class Anthozoa; order Scleractinia; family Acroporidae; genus Montipora; species Montipora capricornis. The sequence goes on along the minus strand of NC_090889.1, from coordinate 36,555,866 downwards.
GATTTGTGCTATGCAAAAAACCGCATGAAAAAACAGCTATTAGACGAGAAATGACAGTTTTTCCAAAAGTGTCGAAAATCACGCTTTTTCGCAAAATAGCAAAGGGGGGACCAAGGGAAAATTTTCAAAAATAGCCGATTTTTTGGACAAACTTCGGAAGCTTAAAAAAATAGGAAATACAAGTCGTACAATAGCCTAATTGGTATGTATGAGAAGCTAAACTATCATAGATTTGTGCTATGCAAAAAACCGCATGAAAAAACAGCTATTAGACGAGAAATGACAGTTTTTCCAAAAGTGTCGAAAACCGCGGTTTTTCGCAAAATAGCAAAGGGGGACCAAGGGAAAATTTTCAAAAATGGCCGATTTTTTGGGCAAACTTCGGAAGCTTAAAAAAATAGGAAATACAAGTCGTACAATAGCCTAATTGGTATGTATGGAAAGCTAAACTATCATAGATTTGTGCTATGCAAAAAACCGCATGAAAAAACAGCTATTAGACGAGAAATGACAGTTTTTTCCAAAAATGTCGAAAACCGCGGTTTTTTGCAAAATTGCAAAGGGGGTCCAAGATAAAATTTTAAAAAAAGGCCGATTTTTTTGGCAACTTTCGCAAGGTTAAAAAATAGGAAATACAAGTCGTAGAATAGCCTAATTGGTATGGGTGGAAAGCTAAACTATCTTATACTTTTGCTATGCAAAAAACCGTATGAAAAAACACCTATTAAACGAGAAATGACATTTTTTCCAAAAGTGTCGAAAACCGCGGTTTTTGGCAAAATAGCAAAGGGGGGGACCAAGAGAAAATTTTAAAAATGGCCGATTTTTTGGGCAAATTTCGAAAGCTTAAAAAAAAGGAAATACAAGTCGTACAATAGCCTAATTGGTACGTATGGAAAGCAAAACTATCCTAGGTTTTTGCTATGCAAAAAACCGCATGAAAAAACAACTATTTGAAGAGATATGATGGTTTTTCCAAAAGTGTCGAAAACCGCGGTTTTTCGCAAAATAGCAAAGGGGAAACCAAGGGAAATTTTTCAAAAATGGCCGAATTTTTGGGCAAACTTCGGAAGCTTAAAAAAATAGGAAATACAAGTCGCACAATAGCCTAATTGGTATGGATGGAAAGCTAAACTATCATAGATTTGTGCTATGCAAAAAACCGCATGAAAAAACAGCTATTAGACGAGAAATGACAGTTTTTCCAAAAGTGTCGAAAACCGCGGTTTTTCGCAAAATAGCAAAGGGGGCACCAATTGAAAATTTTCAAAAATGGCCGATTTTTTGGGCAAAATTTGGAAGCTTAAAAAAATAGGAAATACAAGTCGTACAATAGCCTAATTGGTAAGTATGGAAAGCTAAACTATCATAGATTTGTGCTATGCAAAAAACCGCATGAAAAAACAGCTATTAGACGAGAAATGACAGTTTTTCCAAAAGTGTCGAAAATCGCGCTTTTTCGCAAAATAACAAAGAGGGGACCAAGGAAATAATTTTTAAAAATGGCCGATTTTCTTGGCAAACTTCGGAAGGTTAAAAACTAGGAAATACAAGTCGTACAATAGCCTAATTAGTATGTATGAGAAGCTAAACTATCATAGATTTGTGCTATGCAAAAAACCGCATGAAAAAACAACTATTTGAAGAGATATGATGGTTTTTCCAAAAGTGTCGAAAACCGCGGTTTTTCGCAAAATAGCAAAGGGGAAACCAAGGGAAATTTTTCAAAAATGGCCGAATTTTTGGGCAAACTTCGGAAGCTTAAAAAAATAGGAAATACAAGTCGCACAATAGCCTAATTGGTATGTATGGAAAGCTAAACTATCATAGATTTGTGCTATGCAAAAGAACGCATGAAAAAACACCTATTAGACGAGAAATGACATTTTTTCCAAAAGTGTCGAAAAGCGCAGGTTTTTGCAAAATTGCAAAGGGGGTCCAAGATAAAATTTTAAAAAAAGGCCGATTTTTTTGGCAACTTTCGCAAGGTTAAAAAATACGAAATACAAGCCGTACAATAGCCTAATTGGTATGTATGGAAAGCTAAACTATCATAGATTTGTGCTATGCAAAAAACCGCATGAAAAAACAGCTATTAGACGAGAAATGACAGTTTTTCCAAAACTGTCGAAAACCGCGGTTTTTCGCAAAATAGCAAAGGGGGGACCAAGGGAAAATTATCAAAAATGGCCGACTTTTTGGGCAAACTTCGGAAGCTTAAAAAAATAGGAAATACAAGTCGTACAATAGCCTAATTGGTATGTATGGAAAGCTAAACTATCATAGATTTGTGCTATGCAAAAAACCGCATGAAAAAACAGCTATTAGACGAGAAATGACAGTTTTTCCAAAAGTGCCGAAAGCCGCGGTTTTTCGCAAAATAGCAAAGGGGGGACCAAGGGAAAATTTTCAAAAATGGCCGATTTTTTGGGCAAAATTCGGAAGCTTGAAATAAAAGGAAATACAAGTCGTACAATAGCTTAATTGGTATGTTTGGAAAGCTAAACTATCATAGATTTGTGCTATGCAAAAAACCGCATGAAAAAACAGCTATTAGACGAGAAATGACAGTTTTTCCAAAAGTGTCGAAAACCGCGGTTTTTCGCAAAATAGCAAAGGGAAAATTTTAAAAAATGGCCGATTTTTTGGGCAAACTTCGGAACCTTAAAAAAATAGGAAATACAAAACGTACAATAGTTTAATTGGTATGTATGGAAAGCTACACTATCATAGATTTGTGCTATGCAAAAAACCGCATGAAAAAAAAGCTATTAGACGAGAAATGACAGTTTTTCCAAAAGTGTCGAAAACCGCGGTTTTTCGCAAAATAGCAATAGGGGGGACCAAGGGAAAATTTTCAAAAATGGCCGATTTTTTGGGCAAACTTCGGAAGCTTAAAAAAATAGGAAATACAAGTCGTACAATAGCCTAATTGGTATGTATGGAAAGCTAAACTATCATAGATTTGTGCTATGCAAAAAACCGCATGAAAAAACAGCTATTAGACGAGAAATGACAGTTTTTTCCAAAAATGTCGAAAACCGCGGTTTTTTGCAAAATTGCAAAGGGTGGACCAAGGGAAAATTTTCAAAAATGGCCGATTTTTTGGGCAAACTTCGGAAGCTTAAAAAAATACGAAATACAAGCCGTACAATAGCCTAATTGGTATGTATGGAAAGCTAAACTATCATAGATTTGTGCTATGCAAAAAACCGCATGAAAAAACAGCTATTAGACGAGAAATGACAGTTTTTCCAAAATTGTCGAAAACCGCGGTTTTTCGCAAAATAGCAAAGGGGGGACCAAGGGAAAATTATCAAAAATGGCCGACTTTTTGGGCAAACTTCGGAAGCTTAAAAAAATAGGAAATACAAGTCGTACAATAGCCTAATTGGTATGTATGGAAAGCTAAACTATCATAGATTTGTGCTATGCAAAAAACCGCATGAAAAAACAGCTATTAGACGAGAAATGACAGTTTTTCCAAAAGTGCCGAAAGCCGCGGTTTTTTCGCAAAATAGCAAAGGGGGGACCAAGGGAAAATTTTCAAAAATGGCCGATTTTTGGGCAAAATTCGGAAGCTTAAAAAAAAGGAAATACAAGTCGTACAATAGCTTAATTGGTATGTTTGGAAAGCTAAACTATCATAGATTTGTGCTATGCAAAAACCGCATGAAAAAACAGCTATTAGACGAGAAATGACAGTTTTTCCAAAAGTGTCGAAAACCGCGGTTTTTCGCAAAATAGCAAAGGGAAAATTTTCAAAAATGGCCGATTTTTTGGGCAAACTTCGGAACCTAAAAAAATAGGAAATACAAAACGTACAATAGTTTAATTGGTATGTATGGAAAGCTACACTATCATAGATTTGTGCTATGCAAAAAACCGCATGAAAAAAAGCTATTAGACGAGAAATGACAGTTTTTCCAAAAGTGTCGAAAACCGCGGTTTTTCGCAAAATAGCAAAGGGGGACCAAGGGAAAATTTTCAAAAATGGCCGATTTTTTGGGCAAACTTGGGAAGCTTAAAAAAATAGGAAATACAAGTCGTACAATAGCCTAATTGGTATGTATGGAAAGCTAAACTATCATAGATTTGTGCTATGCAAAAAACCGCATGAAAAAACAGCTATTAGACGAGAAATGACAGTTTTTCCAAAAGTGTCGAAAATCGCGCTTTTTCGCAAAATAGCAAAGGGGGGACCAAGGGAAAATTTTCAAAAATAGCCGATTTTTTGGACAAACTTCGGAAGCTTAAAAAAATAGGAAATACAAGTCGTACAATAGCCTAATTGGTATGTATGAGAAGCTAAACTATCATAGATTTGTGCTATGCAAAAAACCGCATGAAAAAACAGCTATTAGACGAGAAATGACAGTTTTTCCAAAAGTGTCGAAAACCGCGGTTTTTCGCAAAATAGCAAAGGGGGACCAAGGGAAAATTTTCAAAAATGGCCGATTTTTTGGGCAAACTTCGGAAGCTTAAAAAAATAGGAAATACAAGTCGTACAATAGCCTAATTGGTATGTATGGAAAGCTAAACTATCATAGATTTGTGCTATGCAAAAAACCGCATGAAAAAACAGCTATTAGACGAGAAATGACAGTTTTTTCCAAAAATGTCGAAAACCGCGGTTTTTTGCAAAATTGCAAAGGGTGGACCAAGGGAAAATTTTCAAAAATGGCCGATTTTTTGGGCAAACTTCGGAAGCTTAAAAAAATAGGAAATACAAGTCGTACAATAGCCAAATTTGTATGTATGTAAAGCTAAACTATCATAGATTTGTGCTATGCAAAAAACCGCATGAAAAAACAGCTGTTAGACGAGAAATGACAGTTTTTCCAAAAGTGTCAAAAACCGCGGTTTTTCGTAAAATAGCAAAGGGGGGGGACCAAGGAAAAATTTTTAAAAATGGCCGATTTTTTGGGCAAACTTCGAAAGCTTAAAAAAAAAGGAAATACAAGTCGTACAATAGCCTAATTGGTACGTATGGAAAGCAAAAGTATCATAGATTTGTGCTATGCAAAAAACCGCATGAAAAAACAGCTATTAGAGAAGAAATGACAGTTTTTCCAAAAGTGTCGAAAACCGCGGTTTTTCGCAAAATAGCAAAGGGGGAACCAAGGGAATAGTTTTCAAAAATGGCCGATTTTTTGGGCAAACTTCGGAAGCTTAAAAAAATAGGAAATACAAGTCGTACAATAGCCTAATTGGTATGTATGGAAAGCTGAACTATCATAGATTTGTGCTATGCAAAAAACCGCATGAAAAAACAGCTATTAGACGAGAAATGACAGTTTTTCCAAAAGTGTCGAAGACCGCGGTTTTTCGCAAAATAGCAAAGGGGGGACGAAGGAAAAATTTTCAAAAATGGCCGATTTTTTGGGCAAAATTTGGAAGCTTAAAAAAATAGGAAATACAAGTCGTACAATAGCCTAATTGGTAAGTATGGAAAGCTAAACTATCATAGATTTGTGCTATGCAAAAAACCGCATGAAAAAACAGCTATTAGACGAGAAATGACAGTTTTTCCAAAAGTGTCGAAAATCACGCTTTTTCGCAAAATAGCAAAGGGGGGACCAAGGGAAAATTTTCAAAAATAGCCGATTTTTTGGACAAACTTCGGAAGCTTAAAAAAATAGGAAATACAAGTCGTACAATAGCCTAATTGGTATGTATGAGAAGCTAAACTATCATAGATTTGTGCTATGCAAAAAACCGCATGAAAAAACAGCTATTAGACGAGAAATGACAGTTTTTCCAAAAGTGTCGAAAACCGCGGTTTTTCGCAAAATAGCAAAGGGGGACCAAGGGAAAATTTTCAAAAATGGCCGATTTTTTGGGCAAACTTCGGAAGCTTAAAAAAATAGGAAATACAAGTCGTACAATAGCCTAATTGGTATGTATGGAAAGCTAAACTATCATAGATTTGTGCTATGCAAAAAACCGCATGAAAAAACAGCTATTAGACGAGAAATGACAGTTTTTTCCAAAAATGTCGAAAACCGCGGTTTTTTGCAAAATTGCAAAGGGTGGACCAAGGGAAAATTTTCAAAAATGGCCGATTTTTTGGGCAAACTTCGGAAGCTTAAAAAAATACGAAATACAAGCCGTACAATAGCCTAATTGGTATGTATGGAAAGCTAAACTATCATAGATTTGTGCTATGCAAAAAACCGCATGAAAAAACAGCTATTAGACGAGAAATGACAGTTTTTCCAAAATTGTCGAAAACCGCGGTTTTTCGCAAAATAGCAAAGGGGGGACCAAGGGAAAATTATCAAAAATGGCCGACTTTTTGGGCAAACTTCGGAAGCTTAAAAAAATAGGAAATACAAGTCGTACAATAGCCTAATTGGTATGTATGGAAAGCTAAACTATCATAGATTTGTGCTATGCAAAAAACCGCATGAAAAAACAGCTATTAGACGAGAAATGACAGTTTTTCCAAAAGTGCCGAAAGCCGCGGTTTTTTCGCAAAATAGCAAAGGGGGGACCAAGGGAAATTTTCAAAAATGGCCGATTTTTTGGGCAAAATTCGGAAGCTTAAAAAAAAGGAAATACAAGTCGTACAATAGCCTAATTGGTATGTTTGGAAAGCTAAACTATCATAGATTTGTGCTATGCAAAAAACCGCATGAAAAAACAGCTATTAGACGAGAAATGACAGTTTTTCCAAAAGTGTCGAAAACCGCGGTTTTTCGCAAAATAGCAAAGGGAAAATTTTAAAAAATGGCCGATTTTTTGGGCAAACTTCGGAACCTTAAAAAAATAGGAAATACAAAACGTACAATAGTTTAATTGGTATGTATGGAAAGCTACACTATCATAGATTTGTGCTATGCAAAAAACCGCATGGCAAAACAGCTATTAGACGAGAAATGACAGTTTTTCCAAAAGTGTCGAAAACCGCGGTTTTTCGCACAATAGCCGAGGGGGGACCAAGGGAAAATTTTCAAAAATGGCCGATTTTTTGGGCAAACTTCGGAAGCTTAAAAAAATAGGAAATACAAGTCGTACAATAGCCTAATTGGTATGTATGGAAAGCTAAACTATCATAGATTTGTGCTATGCAAAAAACCGCATGAAAAAACAGCTATTAGACGAGAAATGACAGTTTTTTCCAAAAATGTCGAAAACCGCGGTTTTTTGCAAAATTGCAAAGGGTGGACCAAGGGAAAATTTTCAAAAATGGCCGATTTTTTGGGCAAACTTCGGAAGCTTAAAAAAATACGAAATACAAGCCGTACAATAGCCTAATTGGTATGTATGGAAAGCTAAACTATCATAGATTTGTGCTATGCAAAAAACCGCATGAAAAAACAGCTATTAGACGAGAAATGACAGTTTTTCCAAAATTGTCGAAAACCGCGGTTTTTCGCAAAATAGCAAAGGGGGGACCAAGGGAAAATTATCAAAAATGGCCGACTTTTTGGGCAAACTTCGGAAGCTTAAAAAAATAGGAAATACAAGTCGTACAATAGCCTAATTGGTATGTATGGAAAGCTAAACTATCATAGATTTGTGCTATGCAAAAAACCGCATGAAAAAACAGCTATTAGACGAGAAATGACAGTTTTTCCAAAAGTGCCGAAAGCCGCGGTTTTTTCGCAAAATAGCAAAGGGGGGACCAAGGGAAAATTTTCAAAAATGGCCGATTTTTTGGGCAAAATTCGGAAGCTTGAAATAAAAGGAAATACAAGTCGTACAATAGCTTAATTGGTATGTTTGGAAAGCTAAACTATCATAGATTTGTGCTATGCAAAAAACCGCATGAAAAAACAGCTATTAGACGAGAAATGACAGTTTTTCCAAAAGTGTCGAAAACCGCGGTTTTTCGCAAAATAGCAAAGGGAAAATTTTAAAAAATGGCCGATTTTTTGGGCAAACTTCGGAACCTTAAAAAAATAGGAAATACAAAACGTACAATAGTTTAATTGGTATGTATGGAAAGCTACACTATCATAGATTTGTGCTATGCAAAAAACCGCATGAAAAAAAAGCTATTAGACGAGAAATGACAGTTTTTCCAAAAGTGTCGAAAACCGCGGTTTTTCGCAAAATAGCAAGGGGTGGACCAAGGGAAAATTTTCAAAAATGGCCGATTTTTTGGGCAAACTTCGGAAGCTTAAAAAAATAGGAAATACAAGTCGTACAATAGCCTAATTGGTATGTATGGAAAGCTAAACTATCATAGATTTGTGCTATGCAAAAAACCGCATGAAAAAACAGCTATTAGACGAGAAATGACAGTTTTTCCAAAAGTGTCGAAAACCGCGGTTTTTCGCAAAATAGCAAAGGGGGGAGCAAGGGAAAATTTTCAAAAATGGCCGATTTTTTGGGCAAATTACTTAAGGGTAAAAAAAATAGGAATACAAGTCGTAGAATAGCCTAATTAGTATGTATGGAAAGCTAAATTATCATAGATTTGTGCTATGCAAAAAACCGCATGAAAAAACAGCTATTAGACGAGAAATGACAGTTTTTCCAAAAGTGCCGAAAATCGCGGTCGTTCGCAAAATAGCAAAGGGGGGAACAAGGGAAAATTTTCAAAAATGGCCGATTTTTTGGGCAAAATTCGGAAGCTTGAAATAAAAGGAAATACAAGTCGTACAATAGCCTAATTGGTATGTATGGAAAGCTAAACTCTCATAGATTTGTGCTATGCAAAAAACCGCATTAAAAAACAGCTATTAGACGAGAAATGACAGTTTTTCCAAAAGTGTCGAAAACCGCGGTTTTTCGCAAAATAGCAAAGGGAAAATTTTCAAAAATGGCCGATTTTTTGGGCAAACTTCGGAAGCTTAAAAAAATAGGAAATACAAGTCGTACAATAGCCTAATTGGTATGTATGGAAAGCTAAACTATCATAGATTTGTGCTATGCAAAAAACCGCATGAAAAAACAGCTATTAGACGAGAAATGACAGTTTTTTCAAAAGTGTCGAAAACCGCGGTTTTTCGCAAAATAGCAAAGGGGGGACCAAGAGAAAATTTTCAAAAATGGCCGATTTTTTG
>NC_090889.1:36509349-36541849 GCF_036669925.1 Montipora capricornis | reverse complement strand
TTACCCACACGGCCATGGGGCCTTAATACTGTTGAGACCAAAAATACAGGGGTGGTTTCAAAACCGACCAAAAATCCCTAATGTGTAAAAAAATAGGAAATACAAGTCGTACAATAGCCTAATTGGTATGTATGGAAAGCTAAACTATCATAGATTTCTGCTAAGCAAAAAACCGCAAGAAAAAAAAACAGCTATTAGACGAGAAATGACAGTTTTTCCAAAAGTGTCGAAAACCGCGGTTTTTCGCAAAATAGCAAAGGGGGGACCATGAAAAAATTTTCAAAAATGGCCGATTTTTTGGGCAAACTTCGGAAGCTTAAAAAAATAGGACATACAAGTCGTACAATAGCCTAACTGGTATGTATGGAAAGCTAAACTATCATAGATTTGTGCTATGCAAAAACCCGCATGAAAAAACAGCTATTAGACGAGAAATGACAGTTTTTCCAAAAGTGTCGAAAACCGCGGTTTCTCGCAAAATAGCAAAGGGGGGACCAAGGGAAAATTTTCAAAAATGGCCAATTTTTTGGGCAAACTTGGGAAGCTTAAAAAAATAGGAAATACAAGTCGTACAATAGCCTAATTGGTATGTATGGAAAGCTAAACTATCATAGATTTGTGCTATGCAAAAAACCGCATGGCAAAACAGCTATTAGACGAGAAATGACAGTTTTTCCAAAAGTGTCGAAAGTCTCGGTTTTTCGCAAAATAGCAAAGGGAGGACCAAGGGAAAATTTTCAAAAATGGCCGATTTTTTGGGCAAACTTCGGAAGCCTAAAAAAATAGGAAATACAAGTCGTACAATAGCCTAATTGGTATGTATGGAAAGCTAAGCTATCATACATTTGTGCTATGCAAAAAACCGCATGGAAAAACGGCTATTAGACGAGAAATGACAGTTTTTCCAAAAGTGTCGAAAACCGCGGTTTTTCGCAAAATAGCAAAGGGGGGACCAAGGGAAAAATAACCAAAAATGGCCGACTTTTTGGGCAAACTTCGGAAGCTTAAAAAAATAGGAAATACAAGTCGTACAATAGCCTAATTGGTATGTATGGAAAGCTAAACTATCATAGATTTGTGCTATACAAAAAACCGCATGGAAAAACAGCTATTAGACGAGAAATGACAGTTTTTCCAAAAGTGTCGAAAACCGCGGTTTTTCGCAAAATAGCAAAGGGGGGACCAAGGGAAAATTATCAAAAATGGCCGACTTTTTGGGCAAACTTCGGAAGCTTAAAAAAATAGGAAATACAAGTCGTACAATAGCCTAATTGGTATGTATAGAAAGCTAAACTATCATAGATTTGTGCTATGCAAAAAACCGCATGAAAAAAAAAGCTATTAGACGAGAAATGACAGTTTTTCCAAAAGTGTCGAAAACCGCGGTTTTTCGCAAAATAGCAAAGGGGGGACCAAGGGAAATTTTTCAAAAATGGCCGATTTTTTGGGAAAACTTCGGAAGCTTAAAAAAATAGGAAATACAAGTCGTACAATAGCCTAATTGGTATGTATGGAAAGCTAAACTATCATAGATTTGTGCTATGCAAAAAACCGCATGAAAAACAGCTATTAGACGAAAAATGACAGTTTTTCCAAAAGTGTCGAAACCCGCGGTTTTTCGCAAAATAGCAAAGGGGGGACCAAGGGAAAATTTTCAAAAATGGCCGATTTTTTGGGCAAACTTCGGAAGGTTAAAAAAATAGGAAATACAAGTCGTACAATAGCCTAATTGGTATGTATGGAAAGCTAAACTATCATAGATTTGTGCTATGCAAAAAACCGCATGAAAAAACAGCTATTAGACGAGAAATGACATTTTGTCCAAAAGTGTCGAAAACCGCGGTTTTTGGCAAAATAGCAAAGGGGGGACCAAGGGAAAATTTTTTAAAAAAATGGCTCTATTTTTGGGCAATTTTCGGAAGCCTAAAAAAATAAGAAATACAAGTCGTAGAATAGCCTAATTGGTATGGATGGAAAGCTAAACTATCATAGATTTGTGCTATGCAAAAAACCGCATGAAAACACACCTATTAGACGAGAAATGACAGTTTTTCCAAAAGTGTCGAAAACCGCGGTTTTTCGCAAAATAGCAAAGGGGGACCAAGGGAAAATTTTCAAAAATGGCCGATTTTTTGGGCAAACTTCGGAAGCTTAAAAAAATAGGAAATACAAGTCGTACAATAGCCTAATTGGTATGTATGGAAAGCTAAACTATCATAGATTTGTGCTTTGCAAAAAACCGCATGGAAAAACAGCTATTAGACGAGAAATGACAGTTTTTCCAAAAGTGTCGAAAACCGCGGTTTTTCGCAAAATAGCAAAGGGGGGACCAAGGGAAAATTTTCAAAAATGGCCGATTTTTTGGGCAAACTTCGGAAGCTTAAAAAAATAGGAAATACAAGTCGTAAAATAGCCTAACTGGTATGTATGGAAAGCTAAACTATCATAGATTTGTGCTATGCAAAAAACCGCATGGAAAAACAGCTATTAGACGAGAAATGACAGTTTTTCCAAAAGTGTCGAAAACCGCGGTTTTTCGCAAAATAGCAAAGGGGGGACCAAGGGAAAATTTTCAAAAATGGCCGATTTTTTGGGCAAACTTCGGAAGCTTAAAAAAATAGGAAATACAAGTCGTAAAATAGCCTAACTGGTATGTATGGAAAGCTAAACTATCATAGATTTGTGCTATGCAAAAAACCGCATGGAAAAACAGCTATTAGACGAGAAATGACAGTTTTTCCAAAAGTGTCGAAAACCGCGGTTTTTCGCAAAATAGCAAAGGGGGGACCAAGGGAAAATTTTCAAAAATGGCCGATTTTTTGGGCAAACTTCGGAAGCTTAAAAAAATAGGAAATACAAGTCGTACAATAGCCTAATTGGTATGTATGGAAAGCTAAACTATCATAGATTTGTGCTATGCAAAAAACCGCATGGAAAAACAGCTATTAGACGAGAAATGACAGTTTTTCCAAAAGTGTCGAAAACCGCGGTTTTTCGCAAAATAGCAAAGGGGGGACCAAGGGAAAATTATCAAAAATGGCCGACTTTTTGGGCAAACTTCGGAAGCTTAAAAAAATAGGAAATGCAAGTCGTACAATAGCCTAATTGGTATGTATGGAAAGCTAAACTATCATAGATTTGTGCTATGCAAAAGACCGCATAAAAAAACAGCTATTAGACGAGAAATGACAGTTTTTCCAAAAGTGTCGAAAACCGCGGTTTTTCGCAAAATAGCAAAGGGGGGACCAAGGGAAAATTTTTAAAAATAGCCGATTTTTTGGGCAAACTTGGGAAGCTTAAAAAAATAGGAAATACAAGTCGTACAATAGCCTAATTGGTATGTATGGAAAGCTAAACTATCATAGATTTGTGCTATGCAAAAAACCGCATGGAAAAACAGCTATTAGGCGAGAAATGACAGTTTTTCCAAAAGTGTCGAAAACCGCGGTTTTTCGCAAAATAGCAAAGGTGGGACCAAGGGAAAATTTTCAAAAATGGCGGATTTTTAGAGCAAACTTTGGAAGCTTAAAAAAATAGGAAATACAAGTCGTACAATAGCCTAATTGGTATGTATGGAAAGCTAAACTATCATAGATTTGTGCTATGCAAAAAACCGCATGAAAAAACAGCTATTAGACGAGAAATGACAGTTTTTCCAAAAGTGTCGAAAACCGCGGTTTTTCGCAAAATAGCAAAGGGGGGACCAAGGGAAAATTATCCAAACTGGCCGACTTTTTGGACAAACTTCGGAAGCTTAAAAAAATAGGAAATACAAGTCGTACAATAGCCTAATTGGTATGTATGGAAAGCTAAACTATCATAGATTTGTGCTATGCAAAAAACCGCATGAAGAAACAGCTATTAGACGAGAAATGACAGTTTTTCCAAAAGTGTCGAAAACCGCGGTTTGTCGCAAAATAGCAAAGGGGGGACTAAGGGAAAATTTTCAAAAATGGCCGATTTTTTGGGCAAACTTCGGAAGCTTAAAAAAATAGGAAATACAAGTCGTACAATAGCCTAATTGGTATGTATGGAAAGCTAAACTATCATAGATTTGTGCTATGCAAAAGACCGCATGAAAAAACAGCTATTAGACGAGAAATGACAGTTTTTCCAAAAGTGTCGAAAACCGCGGTTTTTCGCAAAATAGCAAAGGGGGGACCAAGGGAAAATTTTCAAAAATGGCGGTTTTTTTGAGCAAACTTTGGAAGCTTAAAAAAATAGGAAATACAAGTCGTACAATAGCCTAATTGGTATGTATGGAAAGCTAAACTATCATAGATTTGTGCTATGCAAAAAACCGCATGAAAAAACAGCTATTAGACGAGAAATGACAGTTTTTCCAAAAGTGTCGAAAACCGCGGTTTTTCGCAAAATAGCAAAGGGGGGACCAAGGGAAAATTTTCAAAAATGGCGGTTTTTTTGAGCAAACTTTGGAAGCTTAAAAAAATAGGAAATACAAGTCGTACAATAGCCTAATTGGTATGTATGGAAAGCTAAACTATCATAGATTTGTGCTATGCAAAAAACCGCATAAAAAAACAGCTATTAGACGAGAAATGACAGTTTTTCCAAAAGTGTCGAAAACCGCGGTTTTTCGCAAAATAGGAAAGGGGGGACCAAGGGAAATTTTTCAAAAATGGCGGATTTTTTGAGCAAACTTTGGAAGCTTAAAAAAATAGAAAATACAAGTCGTACAATAGCCTAATTGGTATGTATGGAAAGCTAAACTATCATAGATTTGTGCTATGCAAAAAACCGCATGAAAAAACAGCTATTAGACGAGAAATGACAGTTTTTCCAAAAGTGTCGAAAACCGCGGTTTTTCGCAAAATAGCAAAGGGGGGACCAAGGGAAAATTTTCAAAAATGGCCGATTTTTTGGGAAAACTTCGGAAGGTTAAAAAACTAGGAAATACAAGTCGTACAATAGCCTAATTGGTATGTATGGAAAGCTAAACTATCATAGATTTGTGCTATGCAAAAAACCGCATGAAAAAACAGCTATTAGACGAGAAATGACAGTTTTTCCAAAAGTGTCGAAAACCGCGGTTTTTCGCAAAATAGCAAAGGGGGGACCAAGGGAAAATTTTCAAAAATGGCCGATTTTTTGGGCAAACTTCGGAAGCTTAAAAAAATAGGAAATACAAGTCGTACAATAGCCTAATTGGTATGTATGGAAAGCTAAACTATCATAGATTTGTGCTATGCAAAAAACCGCATGAAAAAACAGCTATTAGACGAGAAATGACAGTTTTTCCAAAAGTGTCGAAAACCGCGGTTTTTCGCAAAATAGCAAAGGGGGGACCAAGGGAAAATTTTCAAAAATGGCCGATTTTTTGGGCAAACTTCGGAAGCTTAAAAAAATAGGAAATACAAGTCGTACAATAGCCTAATTGGTATGTATGGAAAGCTAAACTATCATAGATTTCGGCTATGTAAAAAACCGCATGAAAAAACAGCTATTAGACGAGAAATGACAGTTTTTCCAAAAGTGTCGAAAACCGCGGTTTTTCGCAAAATAGGAAAGGGGGGACCAAGGGAAATTTTTCAAAAATGGCGGATTTTTTGAGCAAACTTTGGAAGCTTAAAAAAATAGAAAATACAAGTCGTACAATAGCCTAATTGGTATGTATGGAAAGCTAAACTATCATAGATTTGTGCTATGCAAAAAACCGCATGAAAAAACAGCTATTAGACGAGAAATGACAGTTTTTCCAAAAGTGTCGAAAACCGCGGTTTTTCGCAAAATAGCAAAGGGGGGACCAAGGGAAAATTTTCAAAAATGGCCGATATTTTAGGCAAACTTCGGAAGCTTAAAAAAATAGGAAATACAAGTCGCACAATAGCCTAATTGGTATGTATGGAAAGCTAAACTATCATAGATTTGTGCTATGCAAAAAACCGCATGAAAAACAGCTATTAGACGAGAAATGACAGTTTTTCCAAAAGTGTCGAAAACCGCGGTTTTTCGCAAAATAGCAAAGGGGGGACCAAGGGAAAATTATCAAAAATGGCCGACTTTTTGGGCAAACTTCGGAAGCTTAAAAAAATAGGAAATACAAGTCGTACAATAGCCTAATTGGTATGTATGGAAAGCTAAACTATCATAGATTTGTGCTATGCAAAAAACCGCATGAAAAAACAGCTATTAGACGAGAAATGACAGTTTTTCCAAAAGTGTCGAAAACCGCGGTTTTTCGCAAAATAGCAAAGGGGGGACCAAGGGAAAATTTTCAAAAATGGCCGATTTTTTGGGCAAACTTCGGAAGCTTAAAAAAATAGGAAATACAAGTCGTACAATAGCCTAATTGGTATGTATGGAAAGCTAAACTATCATAGATTTGTGCTATGCAAAAAACCGCATGAAAAAACAGCTATTAGACGAGAAATGACAGTTTTTCCAAAAGTGTCGAAAACCGCGGTTTTTCGCAAAATAGCAAAGGGGGGACCAAGGGAAAATTTTCAAAAATGGCCGATTTTTTGGGCAAACTTCGGAAGCTTAAAAAAATAGGAAATACAAGTCGTACAATAGCCTAATTGGTATGTATGGAAAGCTAAACTATCATAGATTTGTGCTATGCAAAAAACCGCATGAAAAAACAGCTATTAGACGAGAAATGACAGTTTTTCCAAAAGTGTCGAAAACCGCGGTTTTTCGCAAAATAGCAAAGGGGGGACCAAGGGAAAATTTTCAAAAATGGCCGATTTTTGGGCAAACTTCGGAAGCTTAAAAAAATAGGAAATACAAGTCGTACAATAGCCTAATTGGTATGTATGGAAAGCTAAACTATCATAGATTTGTGCTATGCAAAAAACCGCATGAAAAAACAGCTATTAGACGAGAAATGACAGTTTTTCCAAAAGTGTCGAAAACCGCGGTTTTTCGCAAAATAGCAAAGGGGGGACCAAGGGAAAATTTTCAAAAATGGCCGATTTTTTGGGCAAACTTCGGAAGGGTAAAAAAATAGGAAATACAAGTCGTACAATAGCCTAATTGGTATGTATGGAAAGCTAAACTATCATAGATTTGTGCTATGCAAAAAAACCGCATGAAAAACAGCTATTAGACAAAAAATGACAGTTTTTCCAAAAGTGTCGAAACCCGCGGTTTTTCGCAAAATAGCAAAGGGGGGACCAAGGGAAAATTTTCAAAAATGGCCGATTTTTTGGGCAAACTTCGGAAGCTTAAAAAAATAGGAAATACAAGTCGTACAATAGCCTAATTGGTATGTATGGAAAGCTAAACTATCATAGATTTGTGCTATGCAAAAAACCGCATGAAAAAACAGCTATTAGACGAGAAATGACAGTTTTTCCAAAAGTGTCGAAAACCGCGGTTTTTCGCAAAATAGCAAAGGGGGGACCAAGGGAAAATTTTCAAAAATGGCCGATTTTTTGGGCAAACTTCGGAAGCTTAAAAAAATAGGAAATACAAGTCGTACAATAGCCTAATTGGTATGTATGGAAAGCTAAACTATCATAGATTTGTGCTATGCAAAAAACCGCATGAAAAACAGCTATTAGACGAGAAATGACAGTTTTTCCAAAAGTGTCGAAAACCGCGGTTTTTCGCAAAATAGCAAAGGGGGGACCAAGGGAAAATTTTCAAAAATGGCCGATTTTTTGGGCAAACTTCGGAAGCTTAAAAAAATAGGAAATACAAGTCGTACAATAGCCTAATTGGTATGTATGGAAAGCTAAACTATCATAGATTTGTGCTATGCAAAAAACCGCATGAAAAAACAGCTATTAGACGAGAAATGACAGTTTTTCCAAAAGTGTCGAAAACCGCGGTTTTTCGCAAAATAGCAAAGGGGGGACCAAGGGAAAATTTTCAAAAATGGCCGATTTTTGGGAAAACTTTGGAAGCTTAAAAAAATAGGAAATACAAGTCGTACAATAGCCTAATTGGTATGTATGGAAAGCTAAACTATCATAGATTTGTGCTATGCAAAAAACCGCATGAAAAAACAGCTATTAGACGAGAAATGACAGTTTTTCCAAAAGTGTCGAAAACCGCGGTTTTTGGCAAAATAGCAAAGAGGGGAACCAAGGGAAATTTTTCAAAAATGGCCGATTTTTGGGCAACCTTTGGAAGGCTAAAAAAATAGGAAATACAAGTCGTACAATAGCCTAATTGGTATGTATGGAAAGCTAAACTATCATAGATTTGTGCTATGCAAAAAACCGCATGAAAAAACAGCTATTAGACGAGAAATGACAGTTTTTCCAAAAGTGTCGAAAACCGCGGTTTTTCGCAAAATAGCAAAGGGGGGACCAAGGGAAAATTTTCAAAAATGGCCGATTTTTTGGGAAAACTTCGGAAGCTTAAAAAAATAGGAAATACAAGTCGTACAATAGCCTAATTGGTATGTATGGAAAGCTAAACTATCATAGATTTGTGCTATGCAAAAAACCGCATGAAAAAACAGCTATTAGACGAGAAATGACAGTTTTTCCAAAAGTGTCGAAAACCGCGGTTTTTCGCAAAATAGCAAAGGGGGGACCAAGGGAAAATTTTCAAAAATGGCCGATTTTTTGGGCAAACTTCGGAAGCTTAAAAAAATAGGAAATACAAGTCGTACAATAGCCTAATTGGTATGTATGGAAAGCTAAACTATCATAGATTTGTGCTATGCAAAAAACCGCATGAAAAAACAGCTATTAGACGAGAAATGACAGTTTTTCCAAAAGTGTCGAAAACCGCGGTTTTTCGCAAAATAGCAAAGGGGGGACCAAGGGAAAAATTTGGAAAAATGGCCGATTTTCTTGGCAAACTTCGGAAGGTTAAAAACTAGGAAATACAAGTCGTACAATAGCCTAATTAGTATGTATGGAAAGCTAAACTATCATAGATTTGTGCTATGCAAAAAACCGCATGAAAAAACAGCTATTAGACGAGAAATGACAGTTTTTCCAAAAGTGTCGAAAACCGCGGTTTTTCGCAAAATAGCAAAGGGGGGACCAAGGGAAAATTTTCAAAAATGGCCGATTTTTTGGGCAAACTTCGGAAGCTTAAAAAAATAGGAAATACAAGTCGTACAATAGCCTAATTGGTATGTATGGAAAGCTAAACTATCATAGATTTGTGCTATGCAAAAAACCGCATGAAAAAACAGCTATTAGACGAGAAATGACAGTTTTTCCAAAAGTGTCGAAAACCGCGGTTTTTCGCAAAATAGCAAAGGGGGGACCAAGGGAAAATTTTCAAAAATGGCCGATTTTTTGGGCAAACTTCGGAAGCTTAAAAAAATAGGAAATACAAGTCGTACAATAGCCTAATTGGTATGTATGGAAAGCTAAACTATCATAGATTTGTGCTATGCAAAAAACCGCATGAAAAAACAGCTATTAGACGAGAAATGACAGTTTTTCCAAAAGTGTCGAAAACCGCGGTTTTTCGCAAAATAGCAAAGGGGGGACCAAGGGAAAATTTTCAAAAATGGCCGATTTTTTGGGCAAACTTCGGAAGCTTAAAAAAATAGGAAATACAAGTCGTACAATAGCCTAATTGGTATGTATGGAAAGCTAAACTATCATAGATTTGTGCTATGCAAAAAACCGCATGAAAAAACAGCTATTAGACGAGAAATGACAGTTTTTCCAAAAGTGTCGAAAACCGCGGTTTTTCGCAAAATAGCAAAGGGGGGACCAAGGGAAAATTTTCAAAAATGGCCGATTTTTTGGGCAAACTTCGGAAGCTTAAAAAAATAGGAAATACAAGTCGTACAATAGCCTAATTGGTATGTATGGAAAGCTAAACTATCATAGATTTGTGCTATGCAAAAAACCGCATGAAAAAACAGCTATTAGACGAGAAATGACAGTTTTTCCAAAAGTGTCGAAAACCGCGGTTTTTCGCAAAATAGCAAAGGGGGGACCAAGGGAAAATTTTCAAAAATGGCCGATTTTTTGGGCAAACTTGGGAAGCTTAAAAAAATAGGAAATACAAGTCGTACAATAGCCTAATTGGTATGTATGGAAAGCTAAACTATCATAGATTTGTGCTATGCAAAAAACCGCATGAAAAAACAGCTATTAGACGAGAAATGACAGTTTTTCCAAAAGTGTCGAAAACCGCGGTTTTTCGCAAAATAGCAAAGGGGGGACCAAGGGAAAATTTTCAAAAATGGCCGATTTTTTGGCAAACTTAGGAAGCTTAAAAAAATAGGAAATACAAGTCGTACAATAGCCTAATTGGTATGTATGGAAAGCTAAACTATCATAGATTTGTGCTATGCAAAAAACCGCATGAAAAAACAGCTATTAGACGAGAAATGACAGTTTTTCCAAAAGTGTCGAAAACCGCGGTTTTTCGCAAAATAGCAAAGGGGGGACCAAGGGAAAATTTTCAAAAATGGCCGATTTTTTGGGCAAACTTCGGAAGCTTAAAAAAATAGGAAATACAAGTCGTACAATAGCCTAATTGGTATGTATGGAAAGCTAAACTATCATAGATTTGTGCTATGCAAAAAACCGCATGAAAAAACAGCTATTAGACGAGAAATGACAGTTTTTCCAAAAGTGTCGAAAACCGCGGTTTTTCGCAAAATAGCAAAGGGGGACCAAGGGAAAATTTTCAAAAATGGCCGATTTTTTGGGCAAACTTCGGAAGCTTAAAAAAATAGGAAATACAAGTCGTACAATAGCCTAATTGGTATGTATGGAAAGCTAAACTATCATAGATTTGTGCTATGCAAAAAACCGCATGAAAAAACAGCTATTAGACGAGAAATGACAGTTTTTCCAAAAGTGTCGAAAACCGCGGTTTTTCGCAAAATAGCAAAGGGGGGACCAAGGGAAAATTTTCAAAAATGGCCGATTTTTTGGGCAAACTTCGGAAGCTTAAAAAAATAGGAAATACAAGTCGTACAATAGCCTAATTGGTATGTATGGAAAGCTAAACTATCATAGATTTGTGCTATGCAAAAAACCGCATGAAAAAACAGCTATTAGACGAGAAATGACAGTTTTTCCAAAAGTGTCGAAAACCGCGGTTTTTCGCAAAATAGCAAAGGGGGGACCAAGGGAAAATTTTCAAAAATGGCCGATTTTTTGGGCAAACTTCGGAAGCTTAAAAAAATAGGAAATACAAGTCGTACAATAGCCTAATTGGTATGTATGGAAAGCTAAACTATCATAGATTTGTGCTATGCAAAAAACCGCATGAAAAAACAGCTATTAGACGAGAAATGACAGTTTTTCCAAAAGTGTCGAAAACCGCGGTTTTTCGCAAAATAGCAAAGGGGGGACCAAGGGAAAATTTTCAAAAATGGCCGATTTTTGGGCAAACTTCGGAAGCTTAAAAAAAATAGGAAATACAAGTCGTACAATAGCCTAATTGGTATGTATGGAAAGCTAAACTATCATAGATTTGTGCTATGCAAAAAACCGCATGAAAAAACAGCTATTAGACGAGAAATGACAGTTTTTCCAAAAGTGTCGAAAACCGCGGTTTTTCGCAAAATAGCAAAGGGGGGACCAAGGGAAAATTTTCAAAAATGGCCGATTTTTTGGGCAAACTTCGGAAGCTTAAAAAAATAGGAAATACAAGTCGTACAATAGCCTAATTGGTATGTATGGAAAGCTAAACTATCATAGATTTGTGCTATGCAAAAAACCGCATGAAAAAACAGCTATTAGACGAGAAATGACAGTTTTTCCAAAAGTGTCGAAAACCGCGGTTTTTCGCAAAATAGCAAAGGGGGGACCAAGGGAAAATTTTCAAAAATGGCCGATTTTTTGGCAAACTTCGGAAGCTTAAAAAAATAGGAAATACAAGTCGTACAATAGCCTAATTGGTATGTATGGAAAGCTAAACTATCATAGATTTGTGCTATGCAAAAAACCGCATGAAAAAACAGCTATTAGACGAGAAATGACAGTTTTTCCAAAAGTGTCGAAAACCGCGGTTTTTCGCAAAATAGCAAAGGGGGGACCAAGGGAAAATTTTCAAAAATGGCCGATTTTTTGGGCAAACTTCGGAAGCTTAAAAAAATAGGAAATACAAGTCGTACAATAGCCTAATTGGTATGTATGGAAAGCTAAACTATCATAGATTTGTGCTATGCAAAAAACCGCATGAAAAAACAGCTATTAGACGAGAAATGACAGTTTTTCCAAAAGTGTCGAAAACCGCGGTTTTTCGCAAAATAGCAAAGGGGGGACCAAGGGAAAATTTTCAAAAATGGCCGATCTTTGGGGCAAACTTCGGAAGCATAAAAAAATAGGAAATACAAGTCGTACAATAGCCTAATTGGTATGTATGGAAAGCTAAACTATCATAGATTTGTGCTATGCAAAAAACCGCATGAAAAAACAGCTATTAGACGAGAAATGACAGTTTTTCCAAAAGTGTCGAAAACCGCGGTTTTTCGCAAAATAGCAAAGGGGGGACCAAGGGAAAATTTTCAAAAATGGCCGATTTTTTGGGCAAACTTCGGAAGCTTAAAAAAATAGGAAATACAAGTCGTACAATAGCCTAATTGGTATGTATGGAAAGCTAAACTATCATAGATTTGTGCTATGCAAAAAACCGCATGAAAAAACAGCTATTAGACGAGAAATGACAGTTTTTCCAAAAGTGTCGAAAACCGCGGTTTTTCGCAAAATAGCAAAGGGGGGACCAAGGGAAAATTTTCAAAAATGGCCGATTTTTTGGGCAAACTTCGGAAGCTTAAAAAAATAGGAAATACAAGTCGTACAATAGCCTAATTGGTATGTATGGAAAGCTAAACTATCATAGATTTGTGCTATGCAAAAAACCGCATGAAAAAACAGCTATTAGACGAGAAATGACAGTTTTTCCAAAAGTGTCGAAAACCGCGGTTTTTCGCAAAATAGCAAAGGGGGGACCAAGGGAAAATTTTCAAAAATGGCCGATTTTTTGGGCAAACTTCGGAAGCTTAAAAAAATAGGAAATACAAGTCGTACAATAGCCTAATTGGTATGTATGGAAAGCTAAACTATCATAGATTTGTGCTATGCAAAAAACCGCATGAAAAAACAGCTATTAGACGAGAAATGACAGTTTTTCCAAAAGTGTCGAAAACCGCGGTTTTTCGCAAAATAGCAAAGGGGGGACCAAGGGAAAATTTTCAAAAATGGCCGATTTTTTGGGCAAACTTCGGAAGCTTAAAAAAATAGGAAATACAAGTCGTACAATAGCCTAATTGGTATGTATGGAAAGCTAAACTATCATAGATTTGTGCTATGCAAAAAACCGCATGAAAAAACAGCTATTAGACGAGAAATGACAGTTTTTCCAAAAGTGTCGAAAACCGCGGTTTTTCGCAAAATAGCAAAGGGGGGACCAAGGGAAAATTTTCAAAAATGGCCGATTTTTTGGGCAAACTTCGGAAGCTTAAAAAAATAGGAAATACAAGTCGTACAATAGCCTAATTGGTATGTATGGAAAGCTAAACTATCATAGATTTGTGCTATGCAAAAAACCGCATGGAAAAACAGCTATTAGACGAGAAATGACAGTTTTTCCAAAAGTGTCGAAAACCGCGGTTTTTCGCAAAATAGCAAAGGGGGGACCAAGGGAAAATTTTCAAAAATGGCCGATTTTTTGGGCAAACTTCGGAAGCTTAAAAAAATAGGAAATACAAGTCGTACAATAGCCTAATTGGTATGTATGGAAAGCTAAACTATCATAGATTTGTGCTATGCAAAAAACCGCATGAAAATCAGCTATTAGACGAGAAGTGACAAATTTTCCAAAAGTGTCGAAAACAGCGGTTTTTCGCAAAATAGCAAAGGGGGGACCAAGGGAAAATTTTCAAAAATGGCCGATTTTTTGGACAAACTTCGGAAGCTTAAAAAAATAGGAAATACAAGTCGTACAATAGCCTAATTGGTATGTATGGAAAGCTAAACTATCATAGATTTGTGCTATGCAAAAAACCGCATGAAAAAACAGCTATTAGACGAGAAATGACAGTTTTTCCAAAAGTGTCGAAAACCGCGGTTTTTCGCAAAATAGCAAAGGGGGGACCAAGGGAAAATTTTCAAAAATGGCCGATTTTTTGGGCAAACTTCGGAAGCTTAAAAAAATAGGAAATACAAGTCGTACAATAGCCTAATTGGTATGTATGGAAAGCTAAACTATCATAGATTTGTGCTATGCAAAAAACCGCATGAAAAAACAGCTATTAGACGAGAAATGACAGTTTTTCCAAAAGTGTCGAAAACCGCGGTTTTTCGCAAAATAGCAAAGGGGGGACCAAGGGAAAATTTTCAAAAATGGCCGATTTTTTGGGCAAACTTCGGAAGCTTAAAAAAATAGGAAATACAAGTCGTACAATAGCCTAATTGGTATGTATGGAAAGCTAAACTATCATAGATTTGTGCTATGCAAAAAACCGCATGAAAAAACAGCTATTAGACGAGAAATGACAGTTTTTCCAAAAGTGTCGAAAACCGCGGTTTTTCGCAAAATAGCAAAGGGGGGACCAAGGGAAAATTTTCAAAAATGGCCGATTTTTTGGGCAAACTTCGGAAGCTTAAAAAAATAGGAAATACAAGTCGTACAATAGCCTAATTGGTATGTATGGAAAGCTAAACTATCATAGATTTGTGCTATGCAAAAAACCGCATGAAAAAACAGCTATTAGACGAGAAATGACAGTTTTTCCAAAAGTGTCGAAAACCGCGGTTTTTCGCAAAATAGCAAAGGGGGGACCAAGGGAAAATTTTCAAAAATGGCCGATTTTTTGGGCAAACTTCGGAAGCTTAAAAAAATAGGAAATACAAGTCGTACAATAGCCTAATTGGTATGTATGGAAAGCTAAACTATCATAGATTTGTGCTATGCAAAAAACCGCATGAAAAAACAGCTATTAGACGAGAAATGACAGTTTTTCCAAAAGTGTCGAAAACCGCGGTTTTTCGCAAAATAGCAAAGGGGGGACCAAGGGAAAATTTTCAAAAATGGCCGATTTTTTGGGCAAACTTCGGAAGCTTAAAAAAATAGGAAATACAAGTCGTACAATAGCCTAATTGGTATGTATGGAAAGCTAAACTATCATAGATTTGTGCTATGCAAAAAACCGCATGGAAAAACAGCTATTAGACGAGAAATGACAGTTTTTCCAAAAGTGTCGAAAACCGCGGTTTTTCGCAAAATAGCAAAGGGGGGACCAAGGGAAAATTTTCAAAAATGGCCGATTTTTTGGGCAAACTTCGGAAGCTTAAAAAAATAGGAAATACAAGTCGTACAATAGCCTAATTGGTATGTATGGAAAGCTAAACTATCATAGATTTGTGCTATGCAAAAAACCGCATGAAAAAACAGCTATTAGACGAGAAATGACAGTTTTTCCAAAAGTGTCGAAAACCGCGGTTTTTCGCAAAATAGCAAAGGGGGGACCAAGGGAAAATTTTCAAAAATGGCCGATTTTTTGGGCAAACTTCGGAAGCTTAAAAAAATAGGAAATACAAGTCGTACAATAGCCTAATTGGTATGTATGGAAAGCTAAACTATCATAGATTTGTGCTATGCAAAAAACCGCATGAAAAAACAGCTATTAGACGAGAAATGACAGTTTTTCCAAAAGTGTCGAAAACCGCGGTTTTTCGCAAAATAGCAAAGGGGGGACCAAGGGAAAATTTTCAAAAATGGCCGATTTTTTGGGCAAACTTCGGAAGCTTAAAAAAATAGGAAATACAAGTCGTACAATAGCCTAATTGGTATGTATGGAAAGCTAAACTATCATAGATTTGTGCTATGCAAAAAACCGCATGGAAAAACAGCTATTAGACGAGAAATGACAATTTTTCCAAAAGTGTCGAAAACCGCGGTTTTTCGCAAAATAGCAAAAGGAGGACCAAGGGAAAATTTTCAAAAATGGCCGATTTTTTGGGCAAACTTCGGAAGCTTAAAAAAATAGGAAATAAAAGTCGTACAATAGCATAATAGTATGTATGGAAAGCTAAACTATCATAGATTTGTGCTATGCAAAAAACCGCATGGAAAAACAGCTATTAGACGAGAAATGACAGTTTTTCCAAAAGTGTCGAAAACCGCGGTTTTTCGCAAAATAGCAAAGGGGGGACCAAGGGAAAATTTTCAAAAATGGCCGATTTTTTGGGCAAACTTCGGAAGCTTAAAAAAATAGGAAATACAAGTCGTACAATAGCCTAATTGGTATGTATGGAAAGCTAAACTATCATAGATTTGTGCTATGCAAAAAACCGCATGGAAAAACAGCTATTAGACGAGAAATGACAGTTTTTCCAAAAGTGTCGAAAACCGCGGTTTTTCGCAAAATAGCAAAGGGGGGACCAAGGGAAAATTTTCAAAAATGGCCGATTTTTTGGGCAAACTTCGGAAGCTTAAAAAAATAGGAAATACAAGTCGTACAATAGCCTAATTGGTATGTATGGAAAGCTAAACTATCATAGATTTGTGCTATGCAAAAAACCGCATGGAAAAACAGCTATTAGACGAGAAATGACAGTTTTTCCAAAAGTGTCGAAAACCGCGGTTTTTCGCAAAATAGCAAAGGGGGGACCAAGGGAAAATTTTCAAAAATGGCCGATTTTTTGGGCAAACTTCGGAAGCTTAAAAAAATAGGAAATACAAGTCGTACAATAGCCTAATTGGTATGTATGGAAAGCTAAACTATCATAGATTTGTGCTATGCAAAAAACCGCATGGAAAACAGCTATTAGACGAGAAATGACAGTTTTTCCAAAAGTGTCGAAAACCGCGGTTTTTCGCAAAATAGCAAAGGGGGGACCAAGGGAAAATTTTCAAAAATGGCCGATTTTTTGGGCAAACTTCGGAAGCTTAAAAAAATAGGAAATACAAGTCGTACAATAGCCTAATTGGTATGTATGGAAAGCTAAACTATCATAGATTTGTGCTTTGCAAAAAACCGCATGGAAAAACGGCTATTAGACGAGAAATGACAGTTTTTCCAAAAGTGTCGAAAACCGCGGTTTTTCGCAAAATAGCAAAGTGGGGACCAAGGGAAAATTTTCAAAAATGGCCGATTTTTTGGGCAAACTTCGGAAGCTTAAAAAAATAGGAAATACAAGTCGTACAATAGCCTAATTGGTATGTATGGAAAGCTAAACTATCATAGATTTGTGCTATGCAAAAAACCGCATGAAAAACAGCTATTAGACGAAAAATGACAGTTTTTCCAAAAGTGTCAAAAACCGCGGTTTTTCGCAAAATAGCAAAGGGGGGACCAAGGGAAAATTTTCAAAAATGGCCGATTTTTTGGGCAAACTTCGGAAGCTTAAAAAAATAGGAAATACAAGTCGTACAATAGCCTAATTGGTATGTATGGAAAGCTAAACTATCATAGATTTGTGCTATGCAAAAAACCGCATGGAAAAAACAGCTATTAGACGAGAAATGACAATTTTTCCAAAAGTGTCGAAAACCGCGGTTTTTCGCAAAATAGCAAAAGGAGGACCAAGGGAAAATTTTCAAAAATGGCCGATTTTTTGGGCAAACTTCGGAAGCTTAAAAAAATAGGAAATACAAGTCGTACAATAGCCTAACTGGTATGTATGGAAAGCTAAACTATCATAGATTTGTGCTATGCAAAAAACCGCATGGAAAAACAGCTATTAGACGAGAAATGACAGTTTTTCCAAAAGTGTCGAAAACCGCGGTTTTTCGCAAAATAGCAAAGGGGGGACCAAGGGAAAATTATCAAAAATGGCCGACTTTTTGGGCAAACTTCGGAAGCTTAAAAAAATAGGAAATACAAGTCGTACAATAGCCTAATTGGTATGTATGGAAAGCTAAACTATCATAGATTTGTGCTTTGCAAAAAACCGCGTGAAAAAACAGCTATTAGACGAGAAATGACAGTTTTTCCAAAAGTGTCGAAAACCGCGGTTTTTCGCAAAAAAGCAAAGGGAGGACCAAGGAAAAATTTTCAAAAATGGCCGATTTTTTGAGCAAACTTGGGAAGCTTAAAAAAATAGGAAATACAAGTCGTACAATAGCCTAATTGGTATGTATGGAAAGCTAAACTATCATAGATTTGTGCTATGCAAAAAACCGCATGGAAAAACAGCTATTAGACGAGAAATGACAGTTTTTCCAAAAGTGTCGAAAACCGCGGTTTTTCGCAAAATAGCAAAGGGGGGACCAAGGGAAAATTTTCAAAAATGGCCGATTTTTTGGACAAACTTCGGAAGCTTAAAAAAATAGGAAATACAAGTCGTACAATAGCCTAATTGGTATGTATGGAAAGCTAAACTATCATAGATTTGTGCTATGCAAAAAACCGCATGAAAAAACAGCTATTAGACGAGAAATGACAGTTTTTCCAAAAGTGTCGAAAACCGCGGTTTTTCGCAAAATAGCAAAGGGGGGACCAAGGGAAAATTTTCAAAAATGGCCGATTTTTTGGGCAAACTTCGGAAGCTTAAAAAAATAGGAAATACAAGTCGTACAATAGCCTAATTGGTATGTATGGAAAGCTAAACTATCATAGATTTGTGCTATGCAAAAAACCGCATGAAAAAACAGCTATTAGACGAGAAATGACAGTTTTTCCAAAAGTGTCGAAAACCGCGGTTTTTCGCAAAATAGCAAAGGGGGGACCAAGGGAAAATTTTCAAAAATGGCCGATTTTTTGGGCAAACTTCGGAAGCTTAAAAAAATAGGAAATACAAGTCGTACAATAGCCTAATTGGTATGTATGGAAAGCTAAACTATCATAGATTTGTGCTATGCAAAAGACCGCATAAAAAAACAGCTATTAGACGAGAAATGACAGTTTTTCCAAAAGTGTCGAAAACCGCGGTTTTTCGCAAAATAGCAAAGGGGGGACCAAGGGAAAATTTTCAAAAATAGCCGATTTTTTGGGCAAACTTCGGAAGCTTAAAAAAATAGGAAATACAAGTCGTACAATAGCCTAATTGGTATGTATGGAAAGCTAAACTATCATAGATTTGTGCTATGCAAAAAACTGCATCGAAAAACAGCTATTAGGCGAGAAATGACAGTTTTTCCAAAAGTGTCGAAAACCGCGGTTTTTCGCAAAATAGCAAAGGGGGGACCAAGGGAAAATTTTCAAAAATGGCGGATTTTTAGAGCAAACTTTGGAAGCTTAAAAAAATAGGAAATACAAGTCGTACAATAGCCTAATTGGTATGTATGGAAAGCTAAACTATCATAGATTTGTGCTATGCAAAAAACCGCATGAAAAAACAGCTATTAGACGAGAAAGGACAGTTTTTCCAAAAGTGTCGAAAACCGCGGTTTTTCGCAAAATAGCAAAGGGGGGACCAAGGGAAAATTATCCAAAATGGCCGACTTTTTGGGCAAACTTCGGAAGCTTAAAAAAATAGGAAATACAAGTCGTACAATAGCCTAATTGGTATGTATGGAAAGCTAAACTATCATAGATTTGTGCTATGCAAAAGACCGCATAAAAAAACAGCTATTAGACGAGAAATGACAGTTTTTCCAAAAGTGTCGAAAACCGCGGTTTTTCGCAAAATAGCAAAGGGGGGACCAAAGGAAATTTTTCAAAAATAGCTGATTTTTTGGGCAAACTTCGGAAGCTTAAAAAAATAGGAAATACAAGTCGTACAATAGCCTAATTGGTATGTATGGAAAGCTAAACTATCATAGATTTGTGCTATGCAAAAAACCGCATGGAAAAACAGCTATTAGGCGAGAAATGACAGTTTTTCCAAAAGTGTCGAAAACCGCGGTTTTTCGCAAAATAGCAAAGGGGGGACCAAGGGAAAATTTTCAAAAATGGCCGATTTTTTGGGCAAACTTCGGAAGCTTAAAAAAATAGGAAATACAAGTCGTACAATAGCCTAATTGGTATGTATGGAAAGCTAAACTATCATAGATTTGTGCTATGCAAAAAACCGCATGAAAAAACAGCTATTAGACGAGAAATGACAGTTTTTCCAAAAGTGTCGAAAACCGCGGTTTTTCGCAAAATAGCAAAGGGGGGACCAAGGGAAAATTATCAAAAATGGCCGACTTTTTGGGCAAACTTCGGAAGCTTAAAAAAATAGGAAATACAAGTCGTACAATAGCCTAATTGGTATGTATGGAAAGCTAAACTATCATAGATTTGTGCTATGCAAAAAACCGCATGAAAAAACAGCTATTAGACGAGAAATGACAGTTTTTCCAAAAGTGTCGAAAACCGCGGTTTTTCGCAAAATAGCAAAGGGGGGACCAAGGGAAAATTTTCAAAAATGGCCGATTTTTTGGGCAAACTTCGGAAGCTTAAAAAAATAGGAAATACAAGTCGTACAATAGCCTAATTGGTATGTATGGAAAGCTAAACTATCATAGATTTGTGCTATGCAAAAAACCGCATGAAAAAACAGCTATTAGACGAGGAATGACAGTTTTTCCAAAAGTGTCGAAAACCGCGGTTTTTCGCAAAATGGCAAATGGGGGACCAAGGGAAAATTTTCAAAAATGGCCGATTTTTTGGGCAAACTTCGGAAGCTTAAAAAAATAGGAAATACAAGTCGTACAATAGCCTAATTGGTATGTATGGAAAGCTAAGCTATCATAGATTTGTGCTATGCAAAAAACCGCATGGAAAAACAGCTATTAGACGAGGAATGACAGTTTTTCCAAAAGTGTCGAGAACCGCGGTTTTTCGCAAAATAGCAAAGGGGGGACCAAGGGAAAATTTTCAAAAATGGGCAATTTTTTGGGCAAACTTGGGAAGCTTAAAAAAATAGGAAATACAAGTCGTACAATAGCCTAATTGGTATGTATGGAAAGCTAAGCTATCATAGATTTGTGCTATGGAAAAACCCGCATGAAAAAACTGCTATTAGACGAGAAATGACAGTTTTTCCAAAAGTGTCGAAAACCGCGGATTTTCGCAAAATAGCAAAGGGGGGACCAAGGGAAAATTTTCAAAAACGGCTTTTTGGCAAACTTCGGAAGCTTAAAAAAATAGGAAATACAAGTCGTACAATAGCCTAATTGGTATGTATGGAAAGCTAAACTATCATAGATTTGCGATATTCAAAAAACCGCATGAAAAAACAGCTATTAGACGAGGAATGACAGTTTTTCCAAAAGTGTCGAGAACCGCGGTTTTTCGCAAAATAGCAAAGGGGGGACTAAAGGAAAATTTCCACGAATGGTCGATTTTTGGGCAAACTTCGGAAGGTTAGATACCTTGGTCACTTATGCGAAAAATATTCTGCTCTAATGTTTTTTTTTTTTATGCGGCATTTTGCATCGGACAAATCTAGGATAGTTTAGCTTTGAATCCATACTAACTAGGCCATTAGGCGACTTGTAATTCCTATTTTTTTCAGCCTTCGGAAATTCGACCAAAAAATTGGCCAATTTTAAAGAAATTTCTTTGGTCGCCCTCTTTCTATTTTGTTTCATTTCTCGTCTAATAGGTCTTTTTTATGCGGTTTTTTGCATAGCACAAATCTATGATAGTTTAGCTTTCCATCCATACCAATTAGGCTATTGTACGACTTGTATTTCCTATTTTTTTAACCTTTCGAAGTTTGCCCAAAAAATCGGCCATTTTTGAAAATTTTCTCTTGGTCCCCCCTTTGCTATTTTGCGAAAACTCGCGGTTTTCGACACTTTTGGAAAAATTGTTATTTCTCGTCTAATAGGTCTTTTTTATGCGGTTTTTTTGCATAGTAAAAATCTAGGATAGTTTACCTTCCGATCCATAGTAATTAGGTTATTGTGCGATTTGTATTTCTTATTTTTTGAACTTTCCAAAGTAAGACCAAAAATCGTTAATTTTTGAATTTTTTTCTTTGGTTTCCCTTTACTATTTTGCGAAAAATGGCCATTTGCGATGCTTTTAGAGAAAGTGTTATTTTTTGTTGTCTATTAGGTTATTTTTCGTGCGGTTTTTTGCATAGTACAAATCTACAATAGTTTATTTTTCGATCCATACTAATTAGGCTATTGTACGACTTGTATTTCCTATTTTTTTAACCTTCCGAAGTTTGCCCAAAAAATCGGCCATTTTTGAAAATTTTCTCTTGGTCCCCCCTTTGCTATTTTGCGAAAACTCGCGGTTTTCGACACTTTTGGAAAAATTGTTATTTCTCGTCTAATAGGTCTTTTTTTATGCGGTTTTTTGCATAGTAAAAACCTAGGATAGTTTACCTTCCGATCCATAGTAATTAGGTTTTTGTGCGATTTGTATTTCCTATTTTTTGAACCTTCCAAAGTAAGACCAAAAATCGTTCAGTTTTGAAACTTTTTCTTTGGTTTCCCTTTGCTATTTTGCGAAAAATGGCCATTTGCGATATATTTAGAGAAAGTGTTATTTTTTGTTGTCTAATATTTTATTTTTCGTGCGGTTTTTTGCATAGTACAAATCTACAATAGTTTATTTTTCGATCCATACTAATTAGGCTATTTGTTCGACTTGTATTTCCTATTTTTTAGCCTTCCTAAGTTAGACCAAAAATTCGGCCATTTTTGAAGATTTGCCCTTCCCCCTTTTCTTTATAGTCCAAAAATGACCATTTTTCTCTTTCCAGGGGTGTTTTTTCCTGCGGTTGTTTTGCATAGCACAAATCTATGATAGTTTAGCTTTCCATCCATACTAATTAGGCTATTATACGACTTGTATTTTCTATTTTTTTGGCCTTCTCACGTTAAGCTAAAAAATGGGCCATTTTTGAAGATTTGACCTTGGTCCTTTTTTTTTCTTTTAAGTCCAAAAATGGCCATTTTCGACACTTTTGAAAAAAACTCCTATTTCTCGTCTATTACGTGCTTGTTCATGCGGTTTTTTGCATGGCACATTGTCCTTTGCTGATTGTGGTAAATTTAGTAAAATACTGTAGAATTAGCTTTTTTTATATTGTTGCATTGTGGGTAATTTGGTCAAGGTGAGTTTATAGGTTTGTTTACTATAAACCTCTTATTAGATGTCAATTAATCGTTGCAAGCAAAGACAAGTCAACATTGAAATTTCTCTCGTTGGGTACTTCTGAACGTCTACATAAGCAGGTTTTGGCACACCTATTGTTGCAAAGTGGTCTTCTTTAGTTAGACGTGTGGCAAATCTACATAGTGATCACTCTGATGAACTGTACAAATAGTGTAACCATGGACCTCTTGAGGACAGGATGTGGATTAAATAAGGTACTTCGATTTGTGATTTTGACATTGTCATAATAATTATTCCAAAATAATCCATAATTTTCCAGGAAACCATTACACACATTTCACTTTGCTCTGCCTAAAAACCCTGCATATTTGTGACAATACATGATTAAGTTACTGTATTGTCATTCTGCGCTCGACTCCGGATCGAGTGGTCCGGGTTCGGGGCCTGGCAGGGGACATTGTGTTGTGTTCTTGGGAAAGACACTTTACTCTCACGGTGCCTCTCTCCACCAAGGTGTATAAATGGGTACCGGCGTAATGCTGGGGGTAACCCTGCGATGGACTAGCATCCCATCCAGGGGGGAGTACAAATACTCCTAGTCGCTTCATGCTACAGAAACCGGAGATAAGCGCCGGCCTGATGAGCCTTCTGGCTCGTAAGCGGAGACTTTTTATTGTCATTCTGTGGTACAGAGAGCCACCTTGGCTTGGCACGAGTAAGGCTCTGTGAAAAGGTTACACCATAGGAAATAAATATGACAGGATATGGATTTATATTTAGGTCGTTTCATCTTGTTCCTCAGGCACAGGTGCACATGATAAACTAAAGGAAGTGAAAGTACTTTTTGACAAGAGATTACAAAGTGATGTGGCCAAGCTGTCTCCAGATGCCCAAACAAGTAGCTTAGAAGGTTTTCATGCGACTATAAATTTTTGGCACCCCAAAACGATTGGGTTTTCATGGTTAGGTTCATGTTGCTGGTAAGTAACACGACACTTACAACCCCTCCCCGAGTTCACAAGCACTTTGAGTATGCCAAGGACCCAGGTGTGGATACACTGAAACTGTAATGGCTGGAAAACTTGAGCATATATGAACGGCTTCGAAGTGTACTTTTTTTCCTTTTTATTGAGAGACTTTCATCTCTTATCAGGCACATAATTTGGCCAGCCTTCACTTTAATGAGAATGTGAAGAGCACTACAAAAAGGACAGCAGAGGAGAACAAGTGATATCATGGGACATATCCAGAATTCAAGTTGGGTGAGGAGGCTGTTAAAGAGGTCCCAGTACCCCCCACCTACGGTAAGTCTTCATTATTTTATTTGTTTAATGCTTGCCTTGCCAGAAAGAAGTTACAAAACCCACTACCATTTTTTCAAAAAACTGCTAACCTTATTTGTATGATATGTATTTTTTGTATAATACATGTGCAAGTACTGGCATGACGACCAATTCTCCAAGATGTGCCAAATTTGATACATGTACATCTAAATCAGAAGATGGTGAAATAGTACCCGTGTTTTATACAGGATGCAGAGGAAGACCAGCAATAGCTATTTCCAAGGAGCAGCTAGAATTGTACCAGGAATATAGCTTCACGCGCGTTTAGATAACGGGGTAATTTTGTTTTTGGTTTGATTTTTTTTTCAAACCAGTTTTAAACTGGTTTTAATTATTTTTTTTTTTGATCACTGCCCATTATAACATACCTGGATATCTTTCTGTAGTTAATTTTATGGAGTATGTATCATATAAGGTAGAGAAATCATTTTAAGATTATTATGATGGATTGTTGTCTCTGATGTTATCATGCAAAGACAGTAGGATTTATTTATGCATGTGAACAGTAATTTTTAGTGTTTAGGGTTAAATTCTCGGCCTAGTGATTAGGTTCAAGCTCTTAATTTCGTTATGACAACTACAGACAGCCAACAAATAGCGCTGAGCGAATTGCGTTTAAGTCTATAAAGCACCCATTTCAAATAGCGCCGAGGAGCAGTATTTAAGTGTAAGCACCCATTTTAAAACGGTTAGCTTTTACTGCGAGTTACGGTTAGCCTGCAGTCTGCAAGTGTCAAACACTGCATTCTAGGTAAGGGTCTGAGTGATCAGGTTGAGGATTTTAGTTTGTTGATGTATATAACTTTCTAGGTTTTAGAGTTGTTTTATTGTCGGAAGAGATTTCTAGTGTTTGGTCACGTTACTAAACGCTCAATCACCTTGTTATTAGCAGGTACATGTACTCGTGCGTGCTAAACTGCCATAATAAAAATAACTATTCTTCTAGCGGTGGGAGCTAATAGGGAACACTGTACATGTACCAGTAAATCAGTAATAGTAATTTTAAACTTAGTTTTATTTTATTTTATTTTATTTTATTTTCATCATAGCGTTGTATTTAATTTCTGTGGAGTACGTTA
Source organism: Montipora capricornis (assembly GCF_036669925.1). Lineage (NCBI taxonomy): Eukaryota > Metazoa > Cnidaria > Anthozoa > Scleractinia > Acroporidae > Montipora > Montipora capricornis. The sequence continues at coordinate 36,516,572 of NC_090889.1, read as the reverse complement.
GCACATGACGATGAATTTTCAGTTCTCTCTCTACGCTTCCAATCCACTCATACCACTTAATTCATCACCACACAGCCTGCGAGTATACGAACAAAATAAAGGATTCGGAATTACAACTTCTTAACTCTATTACTCGACGTCGCCAAGAAAGGCAAGATATGGAAATACAAATGTTTTTGAAAAAGAAAAATCAATCGAGAAAGCGGCTTTTGCAGGATATGGACGAAGAACTAGATGTGGCTCAGGCACTTGGCTTGTGTGCCGTAGCTATGAAGAGACCAAGGAAAGGACGAAGCGTGGATGAAGAAAGGAGTTCCTCATTCCTCGGGGACTCCTTCAAATTCTTCTTGGCCGCCATGTTGTTTAAGCGATGAGCCTCGATTTCAGGAGTAACACTTATTCGTGCCAGTTGTCTCTGAACGAGTAAGGGCTAAATGGGCGTGAGTTGCTTGGCCTCCTGCGCGGACATTTTTGTGACTCGTCACGCAATCTTTCCTTCCTACGACATACGAATGTCTGCGGATTTCTTTGTGTGCGCAGGAGGCTTATGGTTGCTCCTCTGAGTTTTGGCCGCTAGTGGTGGAACAGTTTCTAGATCCTACTCGCGGCTTTGCCGCCATAATCTTTTCTAATCTAATCGTTTCCACAATCGAAACGTTCATTCTCTTAAGCAGTGCCATTGATTTCTTTGTTGGGTACAGTCATGAGAATTTGGTATTTTATGAAGATTACACTTCTTAAGCTGATAATGATCTTCATTCTCAATACCTGGCTGACTGACATTTCATTGACATTGTGAGGAGAATTTACGTGCTGATCACTCCTGGGAGTCCAAGGGTCAAAAAACGATGACGGCTTAGGCAACAAAAACGTCACTTTAAACTACAACTTTACTTCATGGACGAAGGAGCGCACATTGAATTTTAAAGCTAGATGTGAGCATGCGCATTTTCTAGAGCTTTCAAACGGATTGTACTTGTTTAAATGGAGAAAGCGATATTCAACACTTTTATGAAAGAAAGGACTATTGAACCGATGCTGTATGAAACTATTAATCAGTTTCAATTTGCGTCTGCATTCTTTCAGCAGTTTCGGAATTCTTCCCTTTAACCATATCAAAGAACCTTTTCAAACACCCTCGATATTTGGTTCAACACAATAGACCTTTTTGCAGATACGTCGCCCAGTTTCAAATGACTATACCCAGGGAGTAGATACATATTAATTTGCTCCCTGAGCATCCCACAATGTCTTTCAAAACAACAGAAATCAAAATGGCCGCCGTATCTGCAAAAAGGCCTATTAGCCACCATCAAAAATACCCAAGATAAAATAAAAACAATGCTTATGCAAAATTTGGAGGGACAAACAAAGAGCATTATGGTGTTTTTGATATTGGTTAATGCTGAATGCGGACGTTTACGGAAACCCGAGGGTGAAAGTTTGTGGAGCCACGCACGGAAAGGGTTATTCAACAGATCTACTCCGCATTTCAAGAAAAAAAATTATCATTTGCAAAAGTGAACACAAATGCGCTCAAACAAAGCAAAAAGACCAATGTTATAAAAGATAAAATATTTACTGAAAAATACCAGAAAATGTGTAATCTTTATCAAAAGTTCACGAGGCAGCTAAATGGCCAAAACCTAAATCTACCGGTATGTTCAAAAAATCGATAACGTTCTTTCTGAGCAAAATATCAAAAAAAGGCCAAATTGAAAAACTATCCTACTAATCTACTCCTTAACAAGTATACTTAAGATGAACGTGTTGCTTAAGTAGTTTCAACTAGCTGTAGTGTCGCTCTTAGATCAACTAAATGAGATGGCCATGGTTCAATATGGACTTAAAGGAACGTGGTCTCTAACACATTGCACTATAGAGGTTTTGCACGGCAGCCATGTTGCATGGCAGGAACAATTCTTTTCCCATGGGAACAGATGTTCTTTCTAATGCTAAACATTTTCATTGTTCCTGCCATGCAACACGGCTGCTGTGCAAAACCTCTGTTGTAACTAAATCGAGGATGAGCCATCCACTACTCCCTATGTAAACACACCAGAAATGTATTAATCACGCTTCATCGCCGCCATGTCGGTGGACGAAAACAAGAGATCGTCCACCAGCAATTGTGCATGACGTAATTGTTTACCTTGTGTCTTAAGAGATTAGTTGCAGGCCATCTCTTCTACTTTTTAAGCATTTTTAAGCAGTTCAAATGACATCTCTTCACACATCGTCTTAATTAAACACAACCTGAAAATTCTATTTTCAAGAACAATTTATCGTCTTTCACAACTGGAGAATCAAAAAACTTATCGATTGGAGCGAATTTTTCAAAGCCATACCCGGTGCATGAAATTGCATTACGAGGCTTTTGGAAGGCTGACAGATGTGACATCGCTTGTATGACCCGGCTGATGTCGCCGCGACCTCCGGAACCACTCTGATCTAGGACGCTAATAGTAATTGTACCAGAAAAGGGCCAGACTAGGAAACTGTCGTACTCTCCTTGTATCATATGAATGAAAAGTGCCACGTGGGTGCCTCTTCCACTCCCCACTCCCTTGGGGTAAATTCTTATGCCCAGAATCCTTTCTTGCGGATAATTGTACACTGCATCAGTAAAGACTGGTGTTTCGTTTTCGCGAAGTTGAGCAACCTCGGTTATTTTGAAAATGTAATAGGTGTCACTTAAAGATCGCCTTTTCAGAGAAGCTGTCTGTGAAATGGACCTATAATCAATAAGTTTTCCCGTATTAGTAAAAAGTAGACAAAAAAAATTCCGTGGAGATGGATTTCTCAATGATGACTATGGGGGGAGGGGGGGGGGGAGGGAGTAGGGGTTACGCTCCTGATAGATTTAGTTGCCCAGTGGTTTATTGAAAACGTGGATTTGTCTGGGGGTGTTAACTCTCCCGAGTTCACAAACCTGGCCCAGTTGTTCAAAAGAAGGATTAAGCATATCCATCGGATAAATCACTAGCCATTGGATAGCGCAATTGTCGATATGTCGTATCCACTGGATAGCTCTGTCTATCGCTATCGTTTGAACAACTGGGGCCTGGTTTTCTTTTACGTCCCACAGGATTAAGACATAGAAGGGTTGTGAGATGGGGCCCACGGTTTATCGTCCTCATCCGAGAAGCCTAGGTAGAGAGTCTAAACATTTGTAGAGATCATTACAAAGGCATATTTATTCGAAGGCCCTGCGTGTAGGTCTGGCCGGAGGTTTAATTCCACGACCTCCTGCACAGTAACCCAATGCCCAACCGGTCAGCGGTTAAACTCGTTCTTGGAATGGCAAATAATCAAACCTAAAGAATCCTCGTTTTAAACAGATGAAGGCAAATAAACGTCCTAAACTAAAAACAAAAAGCGGTACATAGCGTGGAGAACTTATGTCTCCCTCAACTGCGGTCGACGTCGAAGTTGGATTCACTCCCCAATTAATCTGTGAAAAAGCAAAAATGGGGTCTCCTACCACTATACAAAAAAGCATGACAGTGTGAAATTGTGTCTATCCTCAAAAAGATCATGACGATTGAGGAGTTCTGAACAACTATTCAAATTTAGATATCCGGATATTCTTTACCAGTTTTCACCAAATATACCGCACAGATCATTGCACAAAGTATTGGTGGTAATTCGGACTTGCCACTTGCCTTGTTAGTTTCGGTGTCCACTGTCTCATCTCCCCCACGGTGCATGTATGCTCCGTGGCTCTTTCAATATCCCCAACAGATGAGATTAAATTGATTGCCATAACCTGTTGATCAAGCAGAGTTGTCTGCCCCGTGAATTTCGAACAAAACCACGGACAGTTAACATCAGACGACTAAATGTTGCTTTAAGTAATTCATCATCAGGCATATGTGAAATTGAAATATCTTTGAACGAGGAGTGCTTGGTTAAAGCAGTTTTCAAATGACTGTCAAAAGTAATGACGCGATTGCAATTGCTACGCTTAATGATCGGTTTTAAAATCTCGTGCCAGTTTTATCAACCCGCGAGGCATGCACGCGCGATTTTTCCCGCGCTTGGAGCAAGTTACATGGAAATGCTACAAATCTGGATTGGTTCATTACACCGTTTGCTTTGAAGGCCCTTCACGGACGAAATATCGGATGTGCTTGTATCAATGTTATGTTTAATACATGAATGTTATGTGCAATAAATCTATAAGAAAAGATGTCCGATATAAATAAGAGATGCCCAATACAATTAAGGGATGTTTGATACTCCTAAAACATGTTAAATATAATCAAAAGATGATAGATTTAAAAGATTAGTAAGCGGAAATGATTTTGAAAGACAGGCAGTGAATGTCATTACGTACCAGGCTCCCTCGAGAATGCAAGGGCTTTCCCTGAATACAAAATGGCGTCTGCTGGAGCTACTTGGACAATTTGGCTTCCAGACACAGAAAGGTTTCTCATGGGATTAATGCAATAACTACGGAAGCAAAGCAACAACGAAAACGTCACAGGCACTTAGTCCATTCTTTATTCATTCGTTATTCGTAGAATGGAAGAATACGAAAGAATTTAGGTGTTCTAACCTCTAGAATCAGTCATATGTAGGAGAAATTTGCTTAATGGCCTACTTTTAAAAACACCAATTTTTTGGCATCTTGAAAAAGCTGCGATGTCACTTCGAGGGAATTGGGGAAAAAGCGTATACCACAAGAACAGAAGTCCTGTCTCAAAAAAACTCAGTATCGACGACATCGACTTCATTTGCGTTAATTGCTAATTTCGGTTTACAGTGTCCCCTAACTAGCGCTCCAGCGCTAAAATGACTAAACAATTAAATTAAGTTCTTTTCCTTTTAGAGAAAACGGGGTAGACCTTCATATACCGGACTAAGATAGCGGAGGACAAAAGAACCATTGTTATTCCGATTAGGCCTTACTAACTAGCTATTGTTATGCTCGCTTTGTTCTTTCGTTTTATGGACATTCGAGTGGTTTTCAGTCGAGTAATTAGTGAATTACTTTGGTTTATGATTACTTCACTCAGTGATTGGCTCAAAGTTCTTGCGCCACTTTTTTGACCAATCAGAAGTGAAACCAAAACCAATCGTGGCTCGCGCGTGAACATTTTCCCGCGCCTTTTGTCGGCTACGTGTAAATACTTCGAATTTTGATTGGTTTACTGGATTGTCTCTGTCCTTTTTGATTAGCCAAAGTAATTACTTTGGTTTTACGACACTCGATTGAAACTCGCTTTAATTATTTTGGATCCGGTATATAAGAGACCAGCCAGAAAACGAAGGTCCTCGTCCCTGTGAACAGCAAGAACTCCATGCACTGCTCTTTGCGAATAGTATGTGGGTTCTTTTTCGTCCCACAGATTTATTAACATTAAAGGGTTGTGAGACGATGCCTATGGTTTATCGTCCTTATCCGAGAAGACTAGAGAGTAACGATTTTGAAGATGTCCAAAAAGGCAGAACTTTCTGGCAGCTTCTGCAAGTATGGGCAAAAAAATTACGTAAAACAAAGGAAACAAAAGACAGGAAACAGAACAACTCCAAATAAAGATCAATCTCAAGTGACCAAAAACATAATGCTTTCTGGTACCTGCAGAAAGACCCCAGCTTCTCCTCAGTTTTAGAGACCACGAGTGATGGCGGCCCGGTGCTCAACCGCGGCGACTCACAAAGAACTCTAAAGAATCGAAATGATTGGTCGTGGCGTCTCGTTTGGGCGGTGCGTTCGTAGCTATTCTTGGTTTGCATCCAAGTGATGAGACGGCTATGTTGGTGTATAAAACAATAGAAAATGGCCCCACACGCTTTGCATAATAATAGAGTCAAGTTCCCAAATAATAATAATAATAATAATAATAATAATAATAATAATAATAATAATAACTATCAAAACAATTAGTAAATATTTACAATTTTAAACTACATATCGAAATTATTTACAAATTTTAAAAACTAAACTATATGTTCCCGATAGAAAACTATTGTGAATAATTTATAAATTGGAAAAAGACAATTAAGTATTACTAAAGAAAAAGCTAATAAAAAATAATAAATAACTAATAATAGTAATAATAATAATTTAAAATGATGATCTAAAACATATTGGTCTAAAAACTTATTGTACATAAAAAGTCTTATGTATCAAAGAGAAAAATCAGTCAGGCGAAAGCATAAAACATCCGTTAATAAATTATTATGTCAGTCCAGCAAGTCCCTTCTCTGTCTCTAAGTCATTCTCCTGTATATTTGTCTTTCTTCTCCGTGAGCTTGTTCCCCTCAAACAAACTAGGGCAGTCCACAGGATGGCGAAGGACACTTTCGTTCGAGTCCATGCGATTGTTGTTGCATAGTCCTCCAGCTTCTTTGAACAGATGAGCTCGGCAAGTCTGGAATGGTACTGCTGACACTCCTGAGACATACCTCCTGTTGTGGTGAAAACCAAGGGCGTAAAGGTGCCATTCTCGACTTCTATTATTCTGGATGCATATTTCCGCTTCTTTTCATCTTCGTGCAATTTATATATCTGTTTGGGGCTAAGCTCTTTATACGAGTCCGCATTCGGGTGACATACCCGTATATCAAAAAAGGCGGCCCGTTGTCTTTCTCAGAATCCACGGCACTGCACATCGAGACGGGCATCTGGTGCTTTGTTTGCTCCCCCGAGAGGTGAGCTCCTCCCCGGAAAGGGGTTGTAAGGTGGGCTCGATTGCTACGTCATAGCAAACCATATCTAGTAGCTCCGCCTCCAGGTCACGTATCTCGTTATGACGTTGTATGATTAGGCCGCCTCGCTGGCATATCATCGCGTGGTCCACGGTAAAGCTGCAGCTGCATACGCATACAGATGGGCTATAAGGAATGGGCCAGTCACAGCGTAGCCTCAGTGCATCACGAAATTCCCGCTTTCTTAGGTTAAAAATTCAAGTCTTTTAGTGGAATTGAAGTAAGCCAACTAGAGGCGCCCTTTTCGCATGCCAGGTCTACGGCTCTTTGTGTCCTTACTGAGAGAGAGACCTTCAGCTCCTCTAGCTTCCCCTTCAGATCAACATCTTTTTCTTTTCTAACAGCATACATCAGCCATCGCACTTCTGCATCATCTGGGGTCCCATGGGATTGCGCCATTATCTTATCAACAAGTGAAGCGCTCATTCTGATGGATGCTGAATACTCTGACTCCGCACTTTCAGATGGGTTTGTCATTCCCAGGCCTCCCATACGGGCAGGAAGTG